>NC_087376.1:35379510-35540000 GCF_031761385.1 Necator americanus | reverse complement strand
GTGTGCAATCGCTGCCCCAACACTTCGTGCATAGCCTCATCGGATTGGTAGAGGAAGTATTTTAATGTTGATATATCACTCTTTACTTGTTTCGACAAATTTTACCGCAGGTCCGTTACGTGGTTCAAGCGCTTCTCCAGTCGCCTACGATGTTCTCAGATGTGGCAAGCCTCAATTTTTTGATACTTTCTGTGTTCTAAGACGTGGCAAGCCTCAATTTTTTGATACTTTCTGTGTGGTGGGAGGGTGGAGACGCCCAAATATAATTTTCTTGAAGATGTTTCTCGAGCGTGTGCAATCGCTGCCCCAACACTTCGTGCATAGCCTCATCAGATTGGTAGAGGAAGTATTTTAATGTTGATATATCACTCTTTACTTGTTTCGACAAATTTTACCGCAGGTCCGTTACGTGGTTCAAGCGCTTCTCCAGTCGCCTACGATGTTCTGGTGGCAACCAATTTTTTGATACTTTCGTGCTAAGACGTGGCAAGCCTCAATTTTTGATATTGCTTGTGTGGTGGGAGGGTGGAGACGCCCAAATATACTTTTCTTGAAGATGTTTCTCGAGCGTGTGCAATCGCTGCCCCAGCACTTCGTGCATAGCCTCATCGGATTGGTAGAGGAAGTATTTTAATGTTGATTTATCACTCTTTACTTGTTTCGACAAATTTTACCGCAGGTCCGTTACGTGGTTCAAGCGCTTCTCCAGTCGCCTACTATGTTCTCAGATGTGGCAAGCCTCAATTTTTTGATATTGCTTGTGTGGTGGGAGGGTGGAGACGCCCAAATATAATTTTCTTGAAGATGTTTCTCGAGCGTGTGCAATCGCTGCCCCAGCACTTCGTGCATAGCCTCATCGGATTGGTAGAGGAAGTATTTTAATGTTGATATATCACTCTTTACTTGTTTCGACAAATTTTACCGCAGGTCCGTTACGTGGTTCAAGCGCTTCTCCAGTCGCCTACGATGTTCTCAGAAGTGGCAAGCCTCAATTTTTTGATATTGCTTGTGTGGTGGGAGGGTGGAGACGCCCAAATATACTTTTCTTGAAGATGTTTCTCGAGCGTACGCAATCGCTGCCCCAGCACTTCGTGCATAGCCTCATCGGATTGGTAGAGGAAGTATTTTAATGTTGATATATCACTCTTTACTTGTTTCGACAAATTTTACCGCAGGTCCGTTACGTGGTTCAAGCGCTTCTCAGTCGCCTACCTGTGTTCTCAGATGTGGCAAGCCTCAATTTTTTGATACTTTTTGTGGTGGGAGGGTGGAGCGCCCAAATATAATTTTCTTGAAGATGTTTCTCGAGCGTGTGCAATCGCTGCCCCAACACTTCGTGCATAGCCTCATCAGGGGAATGGTAGATTTAACGTTGATATATCACTCTTTACTTGTTTCGACAAATTTTACCGCAGGTCCGTTACGTGGTTCAAGCGCTTCTCCAGTCGCCTACGATGTTCTCAGAAGTGGCAAGCCTCAATTTTTTGATACTTTCTGTGTTCTAAGACGTGGCAAGCCTCAATTTTTTGATATTGCTTGTGTGGTGGGAGGGTGGAGACGCCCAAATATACTTTTCTTGAAGATGTTTCTCGAGCGTGTGCAATCGCTGCCCCAGCACTTCGTGCATAGCCTCATCGGATTGGTAGAGGAAGTATTTTAATGTTGATATATCACTCTTTACTTGTTTCGACAAATTTTACCGCAGGTCCGTTACGTGGTTCAAGCGCTTCTCCAGTCGCCTACGATGTTCTCAGATGTGGCAAGCCTCAATTTTTTGATACTTTCTGTGTGGTGGGAGGGTGGAGACGCCCAAATATAATTTTCTTGAAGATGTTTCTCGAGCGTGTGCAATCGCTGCCCCAACACTTCGTGCATAGCCTCATCAGATTGGTAGAGGAAGTATTTTAATGTTGATATATCACTCTTTACTTGTTTCGACAAATTTTACCGCAGGTCCGTTACGTGGTTCAAGCGCTTCTCCAGTCGCCTACGATGTTCTCAGATGTGGCAAGGCTCAATTTTTTTGATACTTTCTGTGTTCTAAGACGTGGCAAGCCTCAATTTTTTGATATTGCTTGTGTGGTGGGAGGGTGGAGACGCCCAAATATAATTTTCTTGAAGATGTTTCTCGAGCGTGTGCAATCGCTGCCCCAGCACTTCGTGCATAGCCTCATCGGATTGGTAGAGGAAGTATTTTAATGTTGATATATCACTCTTTACTTGTTTCGACAAATTTTACCGCAGGTCCGTTACGTGGTTCAAGCGCTTCTCCAGTCGCCTACTATGTTCTCAGATGTGGCAAGCCTCAATTTTTTGATACTGCTTCTGTTGTGGTGGGAGGGTGGAGACGCCCAAATATACTTTTCTTGAAGATGTTTCTCGAGCGTATGCAATCGTTGCCCCAGCACTTCGTGCATAGCCTCATCGGATTGGTAGAGGAAGTATTTTAATGTTGATATATCACTCTTTACTTGTTTCGACAAATTTTACCGCAGGTCCGTTACGTGGTTCAAGCGCTTCTCCAGTCGCCTACGATGTTCTCAGAAGTGGCAAGGCTCAATTTTTTTACTTTCTGTGTTTGACGTGGCAAGCCTCAATTTTTTGATATTGCTTGTGTGGTGGGAGGGTGATTTGAGACGCCCAAATATACTTTTCTTGAAGATGTTTTCTGACGGTTCGGTGCAATCGCTGCCCCAGCACTTCTGTGTCTCATAGCCTCATTGAGATTGTCTAGAGGAAGTATTTTAATGTGTTTGATATATCACTCTTTACTTGTTTCGACAAATTTTACCGCAGGTCCGTTACGTGGTTCAAGCGCTTCTCCAGTCGCCTACGATGTTCTCAGAAGTGGCAAGGCTCAATTTTTGATACTTTTTTTAACGTGGCAAGCCTCAATTTTTTGATATTGCTTGTGTGGTGGGAGGGTGGAGACGCCCAAATATAATTTTCTTGAAGATGTTTCTCGAGCGTGTGCAATCGCTGCCCCAGCACTTCGTGCATAGCCTCATCGGATTGGTAGAGGAAGTATTTTAATGTTGATATATCACTCTTTACTTGTTTCGACAAATTTTACCGCAGGTCCGTTACGTGGTTCAAGCGCTTCTCCAGTCGCCTACGATGTTCTCAGATGTGGCAAGCCTCAATTTTTTTGATACTTGCTTGTGTGGTGGGAGGGTGGAGACGCCCAAATATAATTTTCTTGAAGATGTTTCTCGAGCGTGTGCAATCGCTGCCCCAGCACTTCGTGCATAGCCTCATCGGATTGGTAGAGGAAGTATTTTAATGTTGATATATCACTCTTTACTTGTTTCGACAAATTTTACCGCAGGTCCGTTACGTGGTTCAAGCGCTTCTCCAGTCGCCTACGATGTTCTCAGATGTGGCAAGGCTCAATTTTTTTGATACTTTCTGTGTTCTAAGACGTGGCAAGCCTCAATTTTTTGATATTGCTTGTGTGGTGGGAGGGTGGAGACGCCCAAATATAATTTTCTTGAAGATGTTTCTCGAGCGTGTGCAATCGCTGCCCCAGCACTTCGTGCATAGCCTCATCGGATTGGTAGAGGAAGTATTTTAATGTTGATATATCACTCTTTACTTGTTTCGACAAATTTTACCGCAGGTCCGTTACGTGGTTCAAGCGCTTCTCCAGTCGCCTACGATGTTCTCAGATGTGGCAAGCCTCAATTTTTTGATACTTTCTGATTGTGTGGTGGGAGGGTGGAGACGCCCAAATATAATTTTCTTGAAGATGTTTCTCGAGCGTGTGCAATCGCTGCCCCAGCACTTCGTGCATAGCCTCATCGGATTGGTAGAGGAAGTATTTTAATGTTGATATATCACTCTTTACTTGTTTCGACAAATTTTACCGCAGGTCCGTTACGTGGTTCAAGCGCTTCTCCAGTCGCCTACGATGTTCTCAGATGTGGCAAGGCTCAATTTTTTTGATACTTTCTGTGTTCTAAGACGTGGCAAGCCTCAATTTTTTGATATTGCTTGTGTGGTGGGAGGGTGGAGACGCCCAAATATACTTTTCTTGAAGATGTTTCTCGAGCGTGTGCAATCGCTGCCCCAGCACTTCGTGCATAGCCTCATCGGATTGGTAGAGGAAGTATTTTAATGTTGATATATCACTCTTTACTTGTTTCGACAAATTTTACCGCAGGTCCGTTACGTGGTTCAAGCGCTTCTCCACTCGCCTACGATGTTCTCAGATGTGGCAAGCCTCAATTTTTTGATATTGCTTGTGTGGTGGGAGGGTGGAGACGCCCAAATATAATTTTCTTGAAGATGTTTCTCGAGCGTGTGCAATCGCTGCCCCAGCACTTCGTGCATAGCCTCATCGGATTGGTAGAGGAAGTATTTTAATGTTGATATATCACTCTTTACTTGTTTCGACAAATTTTACCGCAGGTCCGTTACGTGGTTCAAGCGCTTCTCCAGTCGCCTACTATGTTCTCAGATGTGGCAAGCCTCAATTTTTTGATACTTTCTTGTGGGGTGGGAGGGTGGAGACGCCCAAATATAATTTTCTTGAAGATGTTTCTCGAGCGTGTGCAATCGCTGCCCCAGCACTTCGTGCATAGCCTCATCGGATTGGTAGAGGAAGTATTTTAATGTTGATATATCACTCTTTACTTGTTTCGACAAATTTTACCGCAGGTCCGTTACGTGGTTCAAGCGCTTCTCCAGTCGCCTACGATGTTCTCAGAAGTGGCAAGGCTCAATTTTTTTGATACTTTCTGTGTTCTAAGACGTGGCAAGCCTCAATTTTTTGATATTGCTTGTGTGGTGGGAGGGTGGAGACGCCCAAATATAATTTTCTTGAAGATGTTTCTCGAGCGTGTGCAATCGCTGCCCCAACACTTCGTGCATAGCCTCATCGGATTGGTAGAGGAAGTATTTTAATGTTGATTTATCACTCTTTACTTGTTTCGACAAATTTTACCGCAGGTCCGTTACGTGGTTCAGCCTTCAGCGCCTTCTCAGTGTTTTTGATACTTTTGTTTTTTTATCTGTTCTCCCTACTGTTCTCGATGTGGCGCCTATTTTTGATACTTCTTGTGGGGGGGGGTGGAGACGCCCGAATATAATTTTCTTGAAGATGTTTCTCGAGCGTGTGCAATCGCTGCCCCAGCACTTCGTGCATAGCCTCATCGGATTGGTAGAGGAAGTATTTTAATGTTGATATATCACTCTTTACTTGTTTCGACAAATTTTACCGCAGGTCCGTTACGTGGTTCAAGCGCTTCTCCAGTCGCCTACGATGTTCTCAGAGGTGGCAAGGCTCAATTTTTTGATACTTTGTTGCGTGGCAAGCCTCAATTTTTTGATATTGCTTGTGTGGTGGGAGGGTGGAGACGCCCAAATATACTTTTCTTGAAGATGTTTCTCGAGCGTGTGCAATCGCTGCCCCAGCACTTCGTGCATAGCCTCATCGGATTGGTAGAGGAAGTATTTTAATGTTGATATATCACTCTTTACTTGTTTCGACAAATTTTACCGCAGGTCCGTTACGTGGTTCAAGCGCTTCTCCAGTCGCCTACGATGTTCTCATGGCGTATTTTGATACTTTCTGTGTTCTAAGACGTATCAAGCCTCAATTTTTTGATACTTTCTGTGTGGTGGGAGGGTGGAGACGTCCAAATATAATTTTCTTGAAGATGTTTCTCGAGCGTGTGCTATCGCTGCCCCAGCACTTCGTGCATAGCCTCATCGGATTGGTAGAGGAAGTATTTTAATGTTGATATATCACTCTTTACTTGTTTCGACAAATTTTACCACAGGTCCGTTACGTGGTTCAAGCGCTTCTCCAGTCGCCTACGATGTTCTCAGATGTGGCAAGCTCAATTTTTTTGATACTTTCTTGTTTAAGAGGGACTCAATTTTTTGATATTGCTTGTGCGGTGGGAGGGTGGAGACGCCCAAATATACTTTTCTTGAAGATGTTTCTCGAGCGTGTGCAATCGCTGCCCCAGCACTTCGTGCATAGCCTCATCGGATTGGTAGAGGAAGTATTTTAATGTTGATATATCACTCTTTACTTGTTTCGACAAATTTTACCGCAGGTCCGTTACGTGGTTCAAGCGCTTCTCCAGTCGCCTACGATGTTCTCAGATGTGGCAAGCCTCAATTTTTTGATACTTTCTGCTTTTGATTGCTTGTGGTGGGAGGGTGGAGACGCCCAAATATAATTTTCTTGAAGATGTTTCTCGAGCGTGTGCAATCGCTGCCCCAGCACTTCGTGCATAGCCTCATCGGATTGGTAGAGGAAGTATTTTAATGTTGATATATCACTCTTTACTTGTTTCGACAAATTTTACCGCAGGTCCGTTACGTGGTTCAAGCGCTTCTCCAGTCGCCTACGATGTTCTCAGAAGTGGCAAGGCTCAATTTTTTTGATACTTTCTGTGTTCTAAGACGTGGCAAGCCTCAATTTTTTGATATTGCTTGTGTGGTGGGAGGGTGGAGACGCCCAAATATAACTTTTCTTGAAGATGTTTCTCGAGCGTGTGCAATCGCTGCCCCAGCACTTCGTGCATAGCCTCATCGGATTGGTAGAGGAAGTATTTTAATGTTGATATATCACTCTTTACTTGTTTCGACAAATTTTACCGCAGGTCCGTTACGTGGTTCAAGCGCTTCTCCAGTCGCCTACGATGTTCTCGAAGTGCAGGTTTTTGATACTTTCTGTGTTCTAAGACGTGGCAAGCCTCAATTTTTTGATACTTTCTGTGTGGTGGGAGGGTGGAGACGCCCAAATATAATTTTCTTGAAGATGTTTCTCGAGCGTGTGCAATCGCTGCCCCAACACTTCGTGCATAGCCTCATCGGATTGGTAGAGGAAGTATTTTAATGTTGATTTATCACTCTTTACTTGTTTCGACAAATTTTACCGCAGGTCCGTTACGTGGTTCAAGCGCTTCTCCAGTCGCCTACGATGTTCTCAGATGTGGCAAGCCTCAATTTTTTGATACTTTTTTGTGTGGTGGGAGGGTGGAGACGCCCAAATATAATTTTCTTGAAGATGTTTCTCGAGCGTGTGCAATCGCTGCCCCAGCACTTCGTGCATAGCCTCATCGGATTGGTAGAGGAAGTATTTTAATGTTGATATATCACTCTTTACTTGTTTCGACAAATTTTACCGCAGGTCCGTTACGTGGTTCAAGCGCTTCTTCAGTCGCCTACGATGTTCTCAGATGTGGCAAGCCTCAATTTTTTTGATACTTTCTGTGTTCTAAGACGTGGTTGTATTGTGTGTGGTGGGAGGGTGGAGACGCCCAAATATACTTTTCTTGAAGATGTTTCTCGAGCGTGTGCAATCGCTGCCCCAGCACTTCGTGCATAGCCTCATCGGATTGGTAGAGGAAGTATTTTAATGTTGATATATCACTCTTTACTTGTTTCGACAAATTTTACCGCAGGTCCGTTACGTGGTTCAAGCGCTTCTCCAGTCGCCTACGATGTTCTCAGATGTGGCAATTGTTTGGCCTCAATTTTTTGATACTTGCTTGTGTGGTGGGAGGGTGGAGACGCCCAAATATAATTTTCTTGAAGATGTTTCTCGAGCGTGTGCAATCGCTGCCCCAGCACTTCGTGCATAGCCTCATCGGATTGGTAGAGGAAGTATTTTAATGTTGATATATCACTCTTTACTTGTTTCGACAAATTTTACCGCAGGTCCGTTACGTGGTTCAAGCGCTTCTCCAGTCGCCTACGATGTTCTCAGATGTGGCAAGGCTCAATTTTTTTGATACTTTCTGTGTTCTAAGACGTGGCAAGCCTCAATTTTTTGATATTGCTTGTGTGGTGGGAGGGTGGAGACGCCCAAATATACTTTTCTTGAAGATGTTTCTCGAGCGTGTGCAATCGCTGCCCCAGCACTTCGTGCATAGCCTCATCGGATTGGTAGAGGAAGTATTTTAATGTTGATATATCACTCTTTACTTGTTTCGACAAATTTTACCGCAGGTCCGTTACGTGGTTCAAGCGCTTCTCCAGTCGCCTACTATGTTCTCAGATGTGGCAAGCCTCAATTTTTTGATACTTTCTTGTGTGGTGGGAGGGTGGAGACGCCCAAATATAATTTTCTTGAAGATGTTTCTCGAGCGTGTGCAATCGCTGCCCCAGCACTTCGTGCATAGCCTCATCGGATTGGTAGAGGAAGTATTTTAATGTTGATATATCACTCTTTACTTGTTTCGACAAATTTTACCGCAGGTCCGTTACGTGGTTCAAGCGCTTCTCCAGTCGCCTACGATGTTCTCAGAAGTGGCAAGGCTCAATTTTTTTGATACTTTCTGTGTTCTAAGACGTGGCAAGCCTCAATTTTTTGATATTGCTTGTGTGGTGGGAGGGTGGAGACGCCCAAATATACTTTTCTTGAAGATGTTTCTCGAGCGTGTGCAATCGCTGCCCCAGCACTTCGTGCATAGCCTCATCGGATTGGTAGAGGAAGTATTTTAATGTTGATATATCACTCTTTACTTGTTTCGACAAATTTTACCGCAGGTCCGTTACGTGGTTCAAGCGCTTCTCCACTCGCCTACGATGTTCTCAGATGTGGCAAGCCTCAATTTTTTGATATTGCTTGTGTGGTGGGAGGGTGGAGACGCCCAAATATACTTTTCTTGAAGATGTTTCTCGAGCGTGTGCAATCGCTGCCCCAGCACTTCGTGCATAGCCTCATCGGATTGGTAGAGGAAGTATTTTAATGTTGATATATCACTCTTTACTTGTTTCGACAAATTTTACCGCAGGTCCGTTACGTGGTTCAAGCGCTTCTCCAGTCGCCTACGATGTTCTCAGATGTGGCAAGGCCTCAATTTTTTTGATACTTTCTGTGTGTGGAAGGAGGGTTTGGTGGAGACGCCCAAATATAATTTTCTTGAAGATGTTTCTCGAGCGTGTGCAATCGCTGCCCCAGCACTTCGTGCATAGCCTCATCGGATTGGTAGAGGAAGTATTTTAATGTTGATATATCACTCTTTACTTGTTTCGACAAATTTTACCGCAGGTCCGTTACGTGGTTCAAGCGCTTCTCCAGTCGCTAATTTTAATAATTTTTTTTCTGTGTGGTGGGAGGGTGGAGACGCCCAAATATAATTTTCTTGAAGATGTTTCTCGAGCGTGTGCAATCGCTGCCCCAGCACTTCGTGCATAGCCTCATCGGATTGGTAGAGGGAGAAGTATTTTAATGTTGATATATCACTCTTTACTTGTTTCGACAAATTTTACCGCAGGTCCGTTACGTGGTTCAAGCGCTTCTCCAGTCGCCTACTATGTTCTCAGATGTGGCAAGCCTCAATTTTTTGATACTTTCTTGTGTGGTGGGAGGGTGGAGACGCCCAAATATAATTTTCTTGAAGATGTTTCTCGAGCGTGTGCAATCGCTGCCCCAGCACTTCGTGCATAGCCTCATCGGATTGGTAGAGGAAGTATTTTAATGTTGATATATCACTCTTTACTTGTTTCGACAAATTTTACCGCAGGTCCGTTACGTGGTTCAAGCGCTTCTCCAGTCGCCTACGATGTTCTCAGATGTGGCAAGGCTCAATTTTTTTGATACTTTCTGTGTTCTAAGACGTGGCAAGCCTCAATTTTTTGATATTGCTTGTGTGGTGGGAGGGTGGAGACGCCCAAATATAATTTTCTTGAAGATGTTTCTCGAGCGTGTGCAATCGCTGCCCCAACACTTCGTGCATAGCCTCATCGGATTGGTAGAGGAAGTATTTTAACGTTGATATATCACTCTTTACTTGTTTCGACAAATTTTACCGCAGGTCCGTTACGTGGTTCAAGCGCTTCTCCAGTCGCCTACGATGTTCTCAGATGTGGCAAGCCTCAATTTTTTGATACTTTCTTGTGTGGTGGGAGGGTGGAGACGCCCAAATATAATTTTCTTGAAGATGTTTCTCGAGCGTGTGCAATCGCTGCCCCAGCACTTCGTGCATAGCCTCATCGGATTGGTAGAGGAAGTATTTTAATGTTGATATATCACTCTTTACTTGTTTCGACAAATTTTACCGCAGGTCCGTTACGTGGTTCAAGCGCTTCTCCAGTCGCCTACGATGTTCTCAGAAGTGGCAAGGCTCAATTTTTTTGATACTTTCTGTGTTCTAAGACGTGGCAAGCCTCAATTTTTTGATATTGCTTGTGTGGTGGGAGGGTGGAGACGCCCAAATATAATTTTCTTGAAGATGTTTCTCGAGCGTGTGCAATCGCTGCCCCAGCACTTCGTGCATAGCCTCATCGGATTGGTAGAGGAAGTATTTTAATGTTGATATATCACTCTTTACTTGTTTCGACAAATTTTACCGCAGGTCCGTTACGTGGTTCAAGCGCTTCTCCAGTCGCCTACGATGTTCTCAGAAGTGGCAAGCCTCAATTTTTTTATACTTTCTGTGTGGTGGGAGGGTGGAGACGCCCAAATATAATTTTCTTGAAGATGTTTCTCGAGCGTGTGCAATCGCTGCCCCAGCACTTCGTGCATAGCCTCATCGGATTGGTAGAGGAAGTATTTTAATGTTGATATATCACTCTTTACTTGTTTCGACAAATTTTTCCACAGGTCCGTTACGTGGTTCAAGCGCTTCTCCAGTCGCCTACGATGTTCTCAGAAGTGGCAAGGCTCAATTTTTTTGATACTTTCTGTGTTCTAAGACGTGGCAAGCCTCAATTTTTTGATATTGCTTGTGTGGTGGGAGGGTGGAGACGCCCAAATATAATTTTCTTGAAGATGTTTCTCGAGCGTGTGCAATCGCTGCCCCAACACTTCGTGCATAGCCTCATCGGATTGGTAGAGGAAGTATTTTAATGTTGATATATCACTCTTTACTTGTTTCGACAAATTTTACCGCAGGTCCGTTACGTGGTTCAAGCGCTTCTCCAGTCGCCTACGATGTTCTCAGAAGTGGCAAGGCTCAATTTTTTTGATACTTTCTGTGTTCTAAGACGTGGCAAGCCTCAATTTTTTGATATTGCTTGTGTGGTGGGAGGGTGGAGACGCCCAAATATACTTTTCTTGAAGATGTTTCTCGAGCGTGTGCAATCGCTGCCCCAGCACTTCGTGCATAGCCTCATCGGATTGGTAGAGGAAGTATTTTAATGTTGATATATCACTCTTTACTTGTTTCGACAAATTTTTCCACAGGTCCGTTACGTGGTTCAAGCGCTTCTCCAGTCGCCTACGATGTTCTCGATGTGGCAAGGCTCATTTTTGATCTTTTGTGTTCTAAGACGTGGCAAGCCTCAATTTTTTGATATTGCTTGTGCGGTGGGAGGGTGGAGACGCCCAAATATAATTTTCTTGAAGATGTTTCTCGAGCGTGTGCAATCGCTGCCCCAGCACTTCGTGCATAGCCTCATCGGATTGGTAGAGGAAGTATTTTAACGTTGATATATCACTCTTTACTTGTTTCGACAAATTTTACCGCAGGTCCGTTACGTGGTTCAAGCGCTTCTCCAGTCGCCTACGATGTTCTCAGAAGTGGCAAGCCTCAATTTTTTTGATACTTTCTGTGTTCTAAGACGTGGCAAGCCTCAATTTTTTGATATTGCTTGTGTGGTGGGAGGGTGGAGACGCCCAAATATAATTTTCTTGAAGATGTTTCTCGAGCGTGTGCAATCGCTGCCCCAACACTTCGTGCATAGCCTCATCGGATTGGTAGAGGAAGTATTTTAACGTTGATATATCACTCTTTACTTGTTTCGACAAATTTTACCGCAGGTCCGTTACGTGGTTCAAGCGCTTCTCCAGTCGCCTACGATGTTCTCAGAAGTGGCAAGGCTCAATTTTTTTGATACTTTCTGTGTTCTAAGACGTGGCAAGCCTCAATTTTTTGATATTGCCTGTGTGGTGGGAGGGTGGAGACGCCCAAATATACTTTTCTTGAAGATGTTTCTCGAGCGTGTGCAATCGCTGCCCCAGCACTTCGTGCATAGCCTCATCGGATTGGTAGAGGAAGTATTTTAATGTTGATATATCACTCTTTACTTGTTTCGACAAATTTTTCCACAGGTCCGTTACGTGGTTCAAGCGCTTCTCCAGTCGCCTACGATGTTCTCAGATGTGGCAAGGCTCAATTTTTTTGATACTTTCTGTGTTCTAAGACGTGGCAAGCCTCAATTTTTTGATATTGCTTGTGTGGTGGGAGGGTGGAGACGCCCAAATATAATTTTCTTGAAGATGTTTCTCGAGCGTGTGCAATCGCTGCCCCAGCACTTCGTGCATAGCCTCATCGGATTGGTAGAGGAAGTATTTTAACGTTGATATATCACTCTTTACTTGTTTCGACAAATTTTACCGCAGGTCCGTTACGTGGTTCAAGCGCTTCTCCAGTCGCCTACGATGTTCTCAGAAGTGGCAAGGCTCAATTTTTTTGATACTTTCTGTGTTCTAAGACGTGGCAAGCCTCAATTTTTTGATATTGCTTGTATGGTGGGAGGGTGGAGACGCCCAAATATAATTTTCTTGAAGATGTTTCTCGAGCGTGTGCAATCGCTGCCCCAGCACTTCGTGCATAGCCTCATCGGATTGGTAGAGGAAGTATTTTAATGTTGATATATCACTCTTTACTTGTTTCGACAAATTTTACCACAGGTCCGTTACGTGGTTCAAGCGCTTCTCCAGTCGCCTACTATGTTCTCAGATGTGGCAAGCCTCAATTTTTTGATACTTTCTGTGTGGTGGGAGGGTGGAGACGCCCAAATATAATTTTCTTGAAGATGTTTCTCGAGCGTGTACAATCGCTGCCCCAACACTTCGTGCATAGCCTCATCAGATTGGTAGAGGAAGTATTTTAACGTTGATATATCACTCTTTACTTGTTTCGACAAATTTTACCGCAGGTCCGTTACGTGGTTCAAGCGCTTCTCCAGTCGCCTACGATGTTCTCAGAAGTGGCAAGGCTCAATTTTTTTGATACTTTCTGTGTTCTAAGACGTGGCAAGCCTCAATTTTTTGATATTGCTTGTGTGGTGGGAGGGTGGAGACGCCCAAATATAATTTTCTTGAAGATGTTTCTCGAGCGTACGCAATCGCTGCCCCAGCACTTCGTGCATGGCCTCATCGGATTGGTAGAGGAAGTATTTTAATGTTGATATGTCACTCTTTACTTGTTTCTACAAATTTTACCATTGGTTCTTGGTTCTTTAACTTAAACTTTCTTTAACTTCTTATCTTTAACTCATTGTGGATTGCTGCATTCATTTTCCGAGCTTAAGTGGAGTGGAGGACTTTCTGAATTTTTATGTAATACTTTTTCTTTTTTGATTCATTGACCTTTACGTGATTTTTGTCGTTAGTTTATTTCAAGCTATTTACCTGTTTATCTATTGGTTTATTGTGTGGGGTCGTCGCTCTTTTCCTTGCTGCTTTTTTCATCACTGGTTCTTCGGAGGCAACTTGTCGTTGAATAAGTTTTTCTTGTTATTTGAATACCTCTCTAGTTTCGATAGAGTTGTAATTGATGTTTTTGGCATCTACCGTGCTAGATTTTGATTTGGGTTTTTTTTTGGAACGTTTTTTTTCGGCGTTCAACAAGCAATTGTAGTAATTGCAGCAGCATTGCAGGATGATACTATTTTCGTTTAATTTGTTTTAAGATACTTATCAGCGTGTATCTTTTCAGTAACTATTAGAAATCTCAGTGGGTGGGAGGGAGGACTAATCTCTTTTCCGGAATTTTTACCTTTGGTTGATGGCTAGAGTTTATCGATGGCCATATACTTGCTCGCTCTGAAGCTATTTGTGACTAGTAGGTGACTTTTGTATTTTATTTATTCGTAGGCTCCCTTTGTTTTCCTGCATGCTAAGATGTTCGGAAGTACGTAAGCTACAATTAGCTAGATTCTCGTATTATTGAAGACGTTTCGTGTTGAACTAAAAGTTTGTAGGTATAGGCAATAACTTCTTTTTCAAGTTCAAAATTTCTTTCCCTCCATAATAGCATCTCCTATCCGTGAAGTCTATGCGCATTTTGCACGAATCAAGCTGCAAACTGTTTCTCACAAATTTCTCACACCTTCTTTTGAAGATAGCAGAGGATGTGTTAGAGACCTCTCCTCCATGGTTTCTGCCTCTAAATTCGTCACTATGTCCACATTCACCCACTGCGAATTGGATACGACTAGGACGCAATCCTCGAAACAGCTACTATGTGGTATATGTGCTCTTTTTGCGAACTTTTCTCTGCCCAACATTTTTTAGAGCTGCGAGGTTTAACCTGCTGAAAATGTTCTTTTG
Organism: Necator americanus; assembly: GCF_031761385.1. NCBI lineage: Eukaryota > Metazoa > Nematoda > Chromadorea > Rhabditida > Ancylostomatidae > Necator > Necator americanus. The sequence continues at coordinate 35,525,758 of NC_087376.1, read as the reverse complement.
AATCGTGAAGATAGGAGAGGATCTGTTAGAGAGCTATTGTTTTGTGGAAGTTCGTTGGAAGATCCAGAAGAATTCATTCAAGAAGACCGGTTTCTGCCTCTAAATTCGTCACTGTGCGAGTCTACACATCCTCACTGCGAATTGGATACGACTAGGACGCAATCCTCGAAACATCTACTGTGTGGTATATGTGCTCTTTTTGCGAACTTTTCTCTGCCCAACATTTTTTAGAGCTGCGTGGTTTAACCTGCTGAAAATGTTCAACAAGCAAATGGCGTTCTTTTGAATCGTGAAGATAGGAGAGGATCTGTTAGAGAGCTATTGTTTTGTGGAAGTTCGTTGGAAGATCCAGAAGAATTCATTGAAGAAGACCTCTCCTCCATGGTTTCTGCCTCTGAATTCGTCACTATGTCCACATTCACCCACTGCGAATTGGATACGACTAGGACGCAATCCTCGAAACATCTACTGTGTGGTATATGTGCTCTTTTTGCGAACTTTTCTCTGCCCAACATTTTTTAGAGCTGCGAGGTTTAACCTGCTGAAAATGTTCTTTTGAATCGTGAAGATAGGAGAGGATCTGTTAGAGAGCTATTGTTTTGTGGAAGTTCGTTGGAAGATCCAGAAGAATTCATTCAAGAAGACCTGGTTTCTGCCTCTAAATTCGTCACTGTGCGAGTCTACACATCCTCACTGCGAATTGGATACGACTAGGACGCAATCCTCGAAACATCTACTGTGTGGTATATGTGCTCTTTTTGCGAACTTTTCTCTGCCCAACATTTTTTAGAGCTGCGTGGTTTAACCTGCTGAAAATGTTCAACAAGCAAATGGCGTTCTTTTGGGTCGTGAAGTTAGGAGAGGATTTGTTAGAGAGCTATTGTTTTGTGGAAGTTCGTTGGAAGATCCAGAAGAATTCATTGAAGAAGACCTCTCCTCCATGGTTTCTGCCTCTAAATTCGTCACTATGCGAGTCTACACATCCCCACTGCGAATTGGATACGACTAGGACGCAATCCTCGAAACATCTACTGTGTGGTATATGTGCTCTTTCTGCGAACTTTTCTCTGCCCAACATTTTTTAGAGCTGCGTTGTTTAACCTGCTGAAAATGTTCTTTTGAATTGTGAAGATAGGAGAGGATCTGTTAGAAAGCTATTGTTTTGTGGAAGTTCGTTGGAAGATCCAGAAGAATTCATTCAAGAAGACCTCTCCTCCATGGTTTCTGCCTCTAAATTCGTCACTATGCGAGTCTACACATCCCCACTGCGAATTTTATACGACTAGGACGCAATCCTTGAAACAGCTACTATGTGGTATATGTGCTCTTTTTGCGAACTTTTCTCTGCCCAACATTTTTTAGAGCTGCATGGTTTAACCTGCTGAAAATGTTCTTTTGAGTCGTGAAGATAGGAGAGGATCTGTTAGAGAGCTATTGTTTTGTGGAAGTTCGTTGGAAGATCCAGAAGAATTCATTCAAGAAGACCTCTCCTCCATGGTTTCTGCCTCTAAATTCGTCACTATGTCCACATTCACCCACTGCGAATTGGATACGACTAGGACGCAATCCTCGAAACATCTACTGTGTGGTATATGTGCTCTTTTTGCGAACTTTTCTCTGCCCAGCATTTTTTAGAGCTGCGAGGTTTAACCTGCTGAAAATGTTCTTTTGAATCGTGAAGATAGGAGAGGATCTGTTAGAGAGCTATTGTTTTGTGGAAGTTCGTTGGAAGATCCAGAAGAATTCATTCAAGAAGACCTCTCCTCCATGGTTTCTGCCTCTAAATTCGTCACTATGTCCACATTCACCCACTGCGAATTGGATACGACTAGGACGCAATCCTCGAAACATCTACTGTGTGGTATATGTGCTCTTTTTGCGAACTTTTCTCTGCCCAACATTTTTTAGAGCTGCGTGGTTTAACCTGCTGAAAATGTTCAACAAGCAAATGGCGTTCTTTTGGGTCGTGAAGTTAGGAGAGGATTTGTTAGAGAGCTATTGTTTTGTGGAAGTTCGTTGGAAGATCCAGAAGAATTCATTGAAGAAGACCTCTCCTCCATGGTTTCTGCCTCTAAATTCGTCACTATGCGAGTCTACACATCCCCACTGCGAATTGGATACGACTAGGACGCAATCCTCGAAACATCTACTGTGTGGTATATGTGCTCTTTCTGCGAACTTTTCTCTGCCCAACATTTTTTAGAGCTGCGTTGTTTAACCTGCTGAAAATGTTCTTTTGAATTGTGAAGATAGGAGAGGATCTGTTAGAAAGCTATTGTTTTGTGGAAGTTCGTTGGAAGATCCAGAAGAATTCATTCAAGAAGACCTCTCCTCCATGGTTTCTGCCTCTAAATTCGTCACTATGCGAGTCTACACATCCCCACTGCGAATTGGATACGACTAGGACGCAATCCTCGAAACAGCTACTATGTGGTATATGTGCTCTTTTTGCGAACTTTTCTCTGCCCAACATTTTTTAGAGCTGCGTGGTTTAACCTGCTGAAAATGTTCAACAAGCAAATGGCGTTCTTTTGAGTCGTGAAGTTAGGAGAGGATTTGTTAGAGAGCTATTGTTTTGTGGAAGTTCGTTGGAAGATCCAGAAGAATTCATTCAAGAAGACCTCTCCTCCATGGTTTCTGCCTCTAAATTCGTCACTATGTCCACATTCACCCACTGCGAATTGGATACGACTAGGACGCAATCCTCGAAACATCTACTGTGTGGTATATGTGCTCTTTTTGCGAACTTTTCTCTGCCCAACATTTTTTAGAGCTGCGTTGTTTAACCTGCTGAAAATGTTCTTTTGAATCGTGAAGATAGGAGAGGATCTGTTAGAGAGCTATTGTTTTGTGGAAGTTCGTTGGAAGATCCAGAAGAATTCATTCAAGAAGACCTCTCCTCCATGGTTTCTGCCTCTAAATTCGTCACTATGTCCACATTCACCCACTGCGAATTGGATACGACTAGGACGCAATCCTCGAAACATCTACTGTGTGGTATATGTGCTCTTTTTGCGAACTTTTCTCTGCCCAACATTTTTTAGAGCTGCGAGGTTTAACCTGCTGAAAATGTTCTTTTGAATCGTGAAGATAGGAGAGGATCTGTTAGAGAGCTATTGTTTTGTGGAAGTTCGTTGGAAGATCCAGAAGAATTCATTGAAGAAGACCTCTCCTCCATGGTTTCTGCCTCTAAATTCGTCACTATGCGAGTCTACACATCCCCACTGCGAATTGGATACGACTAGGACGCAATCCTCGAAACATGTACTGTGTGGTATATGTGCTCTTTTTGCGAACTTTTCTCTGCCCAACATTTTTTAGAGCTGCGTGGTTTAACCTGCTGAAAATGTTCAACAAGCAAATGGCGTTCTTTTGGGTCGTGAAGTTAGGAGAAGATTTGTTAGAGAGCTATTGTTTTGTGGAAGTTCGTTGGAAGATCCAGAAGAATTCATTCAAGAAGACCTCTCCTCCATGGTTTCTGCCTCTAAATTCGTCACTATGCGAGTCTACACATCCCCACTGCGAATTGGATACGACTAGGACGCAATCCTCGAAACATCTACTGTGTGGTATATGTGCTCTTTTTGCGAACTTTTCTCTGCCCAACATTTTTTAGAGCTGCGTTGTTTAACCTGCTGAAAACGTTCTTTTGAATTGTGAAGATAGGAGAGGATCTGTTAGAAAGCTATTGTTTTGTGGAAGTTCGTTGGAAGATCCAGAAGAATTCATTCAAGAAGACCTCTCCTCCATGGTTTCTGCCTCTAAATTCGTCACTATGCGAGTCTACACATCCCCACTGCGAATTGGATACGACTAGGACGCAATCCTCGAAACATCTACTGTGTGGTATATGTGCTCTTTTTGCGAACTTTTCTCTGCCCAACATTTTTTAGAGCTGCGTTGTTTAACCTGCTGAAAATGTTCTTTTGAATTGTGAAGATAGGAGAGGATCTGTTAGAAAGCTATTGTTTTGTGGAAGTTCGTTGGAAGATCCAGAAGAATTCATTCAAGAAGACCTCTCCTCCATGGTTTCTGCCTCTAAATTCGTCACTATGCGAGTCTACACATCCCCACTGCGAATTTTATACGACTAGGACGCAATCCTTGAAACAGCTACTATGTGGTATATGTGCTCTTTTTGCGAACTTTTCTCTGCCCAACATTTTTTAGAGCTGCATGGTTTAACCTGCTGAAAATGTTCTTTTGAGTCGTGAAGATAGGAGAGGATCTGTTAGAGAGCTATTGTTTTGTGGAAGTTCGTTGGAAGATCCAGAAGAATTCATTCAAGAAGACCTCTCCTCCATGGTTTCTGCCTCTAAATTCGTCACTATGTCCACATTCACCCACTGCGAATTGGATACGACTAGGACGCAATCCTCGAAACATCTACTGTGTGGTATATGTGCTCTTTTTGCGAACTTTTCTCTGCCCAGCATTTTTTAGAGCTGCGAGGTTTAACCTGCTGAAAATGTTCTTTTGAATCGTGAAGATAGGAGAGGATCTGTTAGAGAGCTATTGTTTTGTGGAAGTTCGTTGGAAGATCCAGAAGAATTCATTGAAGAAGACCTCTCCTCCATGGTTTCTGCCTCTAAATTCGTCACTATGTCCACATTCACCCACTGCGAATTGGATACGACTAGGACGCAATCCTCGAAACATCTACTGTGTGGTATATGTGCTCTTTTTGCGAACTTTTCTCTGCCCAACATTTTTTAGAGCTGCGTGGTTTAACCTGCTGAAAATGTTCAACAAGCAAATGGCGTTTTTTGGGTCGTGAAGTTAGGAGAGGATTTGTTAGAGAGCTATTGTTTTGTGGAAGTTCGTTGGAAGATCCAGAAGAATTCATTGAAGAAGACCTCTCCTCCATGGTTTCTGCCTCTAAATTCGTCACTATGCGAGTCTACACATCCCCACTGCGAATTGGATACGACTAGGACGCAATCCTCGAAACATCTACTGTGTGGTATATGTGCTCTTTCTGCGAACTTTTCTCTGCCCAACATTTTTTAGAGCTGCGTTGTTTAACCTGCTGAAAATGTTCTTTTGAATTGTGAAGATAGGAGAGGATCTGTTAGAAAGCTATTGTTTTGTGGAAGTTCGTTGGAAGATCCAGAAGAATTCATTCAAGAAGACCTCTCCTCCATGGTTTCTGCCTCTAAATTCGTCACTATGCGAGTCTACACATCCCCACTGCGAATTGGATACGACTAGGACGCAATCCTCGAAACAGCTACTATGTGGTATATGTGCTCTTTTTGCGAACTTTTCTCTGCCCAACATTTTTTAGAGCTGCGTGGTTTAACCTGCTGAAAATGTTCAACAAGCAAATGGCGTTCTTTTGAGTCGTGAAGTTAGGAGAGGATTTGTTAGAGAGCTATTGTTTTGTGGAAGTTCGTTGGAAGATCCAGAAGAATTCATTCAAGAAGACCTCTCCTCCATGGTTTCTGCCTCTAAATTCGTCACTATGTCCACATTCACCCACTGCGAATTGGATACGACTAGGACGCAATCCTCGAAACATCTACTGTGTGGTATATGTGCTCTTTTTGCGAACTTTTCTCTGCCCAACATTTTTTAGAGCTGCGTTGTTTAACCTGCTGAAAATGTTCTTTTGAATCGTGAAGATAGGAGAGGATCTGTTAGAGAGCTATTGTTTTGTGGAAGTTCGTTGGAAGATCCAGAAGAATTCATTCAAGAAGACCTCTCCTCCATGGTTTCTGCCTCTAAATTCGTCACTATGTCCACATTCACCCACTGCGAATTGGATACGACTAGGACGCAACCCCTGCGAATTGGATACGACTAGGACGCAATCCTCGAAACATCTACTGTGTGGTATATGTGCTCTTTTTGCGAACTTTTCTCTGCCCAGCATTTTTTAGAGCTGCGAGGGTTTAACCTGCTGAAAATGTTCTTTTGAATCGTGAAGATAGGAGAGGATCTGTTAGAGAGCTATTGTTTTGTGGAAGTTCGTTGGAAGATCCAGAAGAATTCATTGAAGAAGACCTCTCCTCCATGGTTTCTGCCTCTAAATTCGTCACTATGCGAGTCTACACATCCCCACTGCGAATTTTATACGACTAGGACGCAATCCTTGAAACAGCTACTATGTGGTATATGTGCTCTTTTTGCGAACTTTTCTCTGCCCAACATTTTTTAGAGCTGCGAGGTTTAACCTGCTGAAAATGTTCTTTTGAATCGTGAAGATAGGAGAGGATCTGTTAGAGAGCTATTGTTTTGTGGAAGTTCGTTGGAAGATCCAGAAGAATTCATTCAAGAAGACCTCTCCTCCATGGTTTCTGCCTCTAAATTCGTCACTATGTCCACATTCACCCACTGCGAATTGGATACGACTAGGACGCAATCCTCGAAACATCTACTGTGTGGTATATGTGCCAGAGGGCCCCTGCGAATTGGATACGCTGGACGCAATCCTCGAAACACTACTGTGTGGTATATGTGCTCTTTTTGGAACTTTTCTCTGCCACATTTTTTAGGCTGGGTTTAACCTGCTGAAAATGTTTTTTGATTGAAGATAGGAGAGGATCTGTTAGAGAGCTATTGTTTTGTGGAAGTTCGTTGGAAGATCCAGAAGAATTCATTAGAAGACCGGTTTTGCCTTAAATTCGTACTATGGTCCACATCCCCACTGCGAATTGGATACGACTAGGACGCAATCCTCGAAACACTACTGTGTGGTATATGTGCTCTTTTTGCGAACTTTTCTCTGCCCAACATTTTTTAGAGCTGCGAGGTTTAACCTGCTGAAAATGTTCTTTTGAATCGTGAAGATAGGAGAGGATCTGTTAGAGAGCTATTGTTTTGTGGAAGTTCGTTGGAAGATCCAGAAGAATTCATTCAAGAAGACCTTCCTCCATGGTTTCTGCCTCTAAATTCGTCACTATGCGAGTCTACACATTCCCCACTGCGAATTGGATACGACTAGGACGCAATCCTCGAAACATCTACTGTGTGGTATATGTGCTCTTTTTGCGAACTTTTCTCTGCCCAACATTTTTTAGAGCTGCGTGGTTTAACCTGCTGAAAATGTTCTTTTGAATCGTGAAGATAGGAGAGGATCTGTTAGAGAGCTATTGTTTTGTGGAAGTTCGTTGGAAGATCCAGAAGAATTCATTCAAGAAGCCCCTCTTTTGCTCTAAATTCCCCTGCGAATTGGATACGACTAGGACGCAATCCTCGAAACATCTACTGTGTGGTATATGTGCTCTTTTTGCGAACTTTTCTCTGCCCAACATTTTTTAGAGCTGCTGGTTTAACCTGCTGAAAATGGTTCTTTTGGGTCGTGAAGTTAGGAGAGGATCTGTTAGAGAGCTATTGTTTTGTGGAAGTTCGTTGGAAGATCCAGAAGAATTCATTCAAGAAGACCTCTCCTCCATGGTTTCTGCCTCTAAATTCGTCACTATGCGAGTCTACACATCCCCACTGCGAATTGGATACGACTAGGACGCAATCCTCGAAACATCTACTGTGTGGTATATGTGCTCTTTTTGCGAACTTTTCTCTGCCCAACATTTTTTAGAGCTGCGTTGTTTAACCTGCTGAAAATGTTCTTTTGAATTGTGAAGATAGGAGAGGATCTGTTAGAGAGCTATTGTTTTGTGGAAGTTCGTTGGAAGATCCAGAAGAATTCATTCAAGAAGACCTCTCCTCCATGGTTTCTGCCTCTAAATTCGTCACTATGCGAGTCTACACATCCCCACTGCGAATTTTATACGACTAGGACGCAATCCTTGAAACAGCTACTATGTGGTATATGTGCTCTTTTTGCGAACTTTTCTCTGCCCAACATTTTTTAGAGCTGCATGGTTTAACCTGCTGAAAATGTTCTTTTGGTCGTGAAGATAGGAGAGGATCTGTTAGAGAGCTATTGTTTTGTGGAAGTTCGTTGGAAGATCCAGAAGAATTCATTCAAGAAGACCTCTCCTCCATGGTTTCTGCCTCTAAATTCGTCACTATGCGAGTCTACACATCCCCACTGCGAATTGGATACGACTAGGACGCAATCCTTGAAACAGCTACTATGTGGTATATGTGCTCTTTTTGCGAACTTTTCTCTGCCCAACATTTTTTAGAGCTGCATGGTTTAACCTGCTGAAAATGTTCTTTTGAATTGTGAAGATAGGAGAGGATCTGTTAGAAAGCTATTGTTTTGTGGAAGTTCGTTGGAAGATCCAGAAGAATTCATTCAAGAAGACCTCTCCTCCATGGTTTCTGCCTCTAAATTCGTCACTATGCGAGTCTACACATCCCCACTGCGAATTGGGAAACGACTAGGACGCAATCTCATCGAAACATCTACTGTGTGGTATATGTGCTCTTTTTGCGAACTTTTCTCTGCCCAACATTTTTTAGAGCTGCGTGGTTTAACCTGCTGAAAATATTCTTTTGAATTGTGAAGATAGGAGAGGATCTGTTAGAAAGCTATTGTTTTGTGGAAGTTCGTTGGAAGATCCAGAAGAATTCATTCAAGAAGACCTCTCCTCCATGGTTTCTGCCTCTAAATTCGTCACTATGTCCACATTCACCCACTGCGAATTGGAAACGACTAGGACGCAAGCATTTCCCTCGCTTCATTCTTTTTTCGTTGGTTGTACAATATCATTTGGATGCTGTACTTGATTGTATTTGATATGGTTCTTTATATTCGCCGCGATATAAGTGGGTGGGTGGGAGGTACTTTTTCGTAAAATAAATTATTTGAATTATAATATGTGAAGCATTAGTCTTTATTTTTCTTGTTCAAGGTCCCTGGTTTTTTTTTTTTTTTTTTGGTGATGAGGCAGCTATACCTTTCCTCAGAAATGTATTTTTAGGAACAGTGTAAAGGAATACTCGGTTGTTCTCTTCCTCTTTGGTACACCTACAACGTAACAATAGAGTTGCATAACCTGATCTCGTTAGAAATCTTTCCTTACATCTTTCCTTACATGCTACAGGAGAACTGTACAGATGAGTGTCGCATGATCTATAATCAAGCAACTTTGAGCGCATTCGTTTGACTGCACCAAGATCCTGTCATTTCGACTCTAGAACGTCTTCCGATGGTTTTAATACGGATTGGTTGTACTTATTCCGCAGTGACAGTCAGCTTTATTTTTACGGTGAAAATCGTGCAGTTAGCGAACAATCAGCTCACTGTGAAGAAGAACAGTAGGGGTCGGACATGTTGTGTCGGCGTGATAGATTAATTATTATTATTAGGTATTGCTCTTATTTCTGTTCGGTATGACTTCTGACCGGTAGAGTACGATAGCAGTGTATCATCGGTAGGACGCGTAGAGCTTTTCTGTGGTGAATGAGTACAATTGTCTAGTCGCAGATTGTTGTCGTTGTTGTTATTGTTGATTTGTCGCGGATTGTTTTTTTAACTTTTCGGTATCGGTTGCTTCGCTGTAGGAACGTTTATGGAGTGTAATGCTGTGGAGACTTGATTCGTTCTCCCCTTTACCCTGCAATTGTGCATGTACAGTGTTTTCAGAAGTAATTATTTTTGTATTGAATTCTTTCTTGTCAATTCAGTTTTTTTGTGCTGCCGGAGCGTCCACAAGGTTTCATTGCTTAGAAATTCAAAGTGTCATTAAGTATGATAAGATTTTTTTTCGGACGTTTTTACTTGAAACAAAGACTGCTAAGAGCTAAAGGGTGCGGGGCAAGAAGTACCCGTGAAAACCGGTTGACCGCTCCTGTCTTCCCTTCAGCTCCGCGCACCTCCTATTAATCACGGCTGCCGCTCTACCAGCTAGACATCCTCCACGACCGCCTAGGATCACCTACGTCCCGCCTCCCTATTGCTCTCTAATCAGCGCCGCGCGTGACGAAGCGATGGATACTGCGAATTTTGGAAGGAGGGGAGCGAAAAACGAATTTCCGCAGCAAATTCTGATGTACGGTTGTAGGAAATGAAAGGGAAGAAGTAGATCCTTCCATCCATTATTTCACATAAGTAAAGATTGTCTTAAAAAAGTTGTTGCAGGGAAAGAATAACATGCATATATTTTCACACTTTTTCACATCTCATAATTTCGCACATTTCACGCTCAAACTCTTCTATATAGACTTGCAGTGGATAATTATGGATTTGTTACGATGCCATTCAACGAATACGTATCCAACTTTCGACAGCAGCAGCTATACCTACAGCAAGTTTATGTGCTTATTACTTTGTATGCATTCTTTAGACTCCTTTCTACATTTTACCTTTTCAGAATTTAGATAGATATAATGTTTATATAGATCCCGTGTCAAACATTTCAATACTTGCCTGTACGTTTTATACAATAAAACCTTGTATGGTTCTTCAAACTACTTTCAACAGCGTTTGATCGCTTCATTTCTGTCTATTCTCAGCTTAAAATCAATTTGACAGGTTAGACGTATTAGTGACGAAAAGAGACCTTTGTACCTTCTTTGCTAGATAAGCAAAAAGAAAATCCTAGAAAGCGAAAAAAAAGTGAAAAAGTAGCATTACACCGATCAGTGAAACCTTGAAACATTCCCTTGAAACCTTGAAAACCTTGAATTCCTTGAAACATCTCGCATTCCCAGAGATGGATGAGTGGTTTCCAACTAACAAGTCAAAACATGATAATGTCATTTTCACTCGCATTACTAAATGGTATATCACATATACAAAACAAACTATTCTTTCCTTCTTTTATATTAGCTTACCAGGTATTTTCCCTTTCGTTCGATTCTAAAAGCGCATCTTAAGAGCTGCAAGCGCGGCGAAAAAACTCGTTTTTAGAGGGAGGGAGAGGGAGACGTAGAACAAAAGGAGCAATCAGGCTACTGGCTACGATTATGACGGTATCAGGAGACGCGCGGTGCAGTTAACGACGCTCATTAGCCTCCTGGATGCGCGGCGGCACATCATAGGGGTACCTCTTGACCGTTCCTTGACCGTTGAATAGTTTACGGTTACACGGTTAAGTGAAAATGATTCAGAATTGTGTTTCCTACAAACGTCTGAACAGTGATAAATTTGTAATTTCAATTCCGTAATACAACATTGCTTTTGATTGTTTGATTCACTTTTTGCTTTCGGTGAGAATGAGTAGTGTCTCCGGCATGAGCATGCTTCACATAGCAGGTTGATAGAGTAGATGTTCTGTTTATTTGATGTGTATCGCATATTTTATTAATGCAATAAAAACTTGAATTCTTTGTTTTGTGACAACAATGTTTAGTGTTTAGTTTGTTCAAACGGCTTGATGCTTGGTACAGTTACGTAACTGGGTGCACTTGAGATCGAGTTTCACGTCGTTTTGACCTGATTGTAGCAGTGATCATAATGTTCGGATTCCGTATCCTAAAGACAGAGACGTGTTTGCGAAAACACCAATTTACTAAAGAACTCTATTACTCTACAATTAAGCCATAAAAACAAGTGAAGAATAAGTATCTGAATTTCACACACTAACAGATACTCGTTTTCTGCATCCTGGAAGATTTTTAAACCTCTGCAAGTCTGCGAGAAATTTATGGATTCATCTCTCATGAAAATTATTAAAACACCGGTCTGAACGTCGGCTAAAGGCTGACTTCGAACTTTCAATGGTGAAAAATGTGATCAATGAAAATTGATAGCAGTGACATTTTTTGTGAAATTAGACTTGTGTTATTCAAACAATACTTTCTTCCTCATTTTTAATCACAAATAAAAGCGAAAGATTTCGTAGATTTCTAAACGGGTCAGTTCCACATTTGGAAAACATTTAAACTTTAGTTCCAAACACTTCTTCGACACCAGTATCGATTGAAGACGATAGAGTAAATTAGAAAAATTAAGGTTTCACAAAATTGAGAAGAAAGCTGCAGTTAAGGTGACTCAAATAGAAAATATCTAAATTTTGAATTAAAAATGTGCTGAAAAAAACTAAAGAGTAACTAGAGAATAACTATATTCTACCATCAAGAACTTTACATCTTCCCAAGCTTTCTTGATTAGAAATAAACAGGCGAAAGTTTTCTCATTTCTTTTCTGTCTCGTCGAAAGTTCCTCTCCTGATCTTTGCAGTTTTTTTGTTGGTTTTTCAAGATTAAATTGTTTTGTTAAAAAAATATTCCACTCACGTACTGTGCGACAGCGCTGGATGCATACTTCACCTAATACTAATAAAGAATTTCGATTTTGTGAGCTTCAAGCAATTTCGTCTCAGATCACCTCAAATATCGAGTGTACACTACTCATATTCGAACTATGTGATTAAAGGCATCACCCCACGGATCTGGGATGGTAAAGATTTCCGGTGGAGTATTCGTATACAGGATCGTAGATTATTGAGAAGAGTGGTTCCGTCCATTTGCTCCTAATTGCACTATTTTCTACAACGAGCCCGGTTGGAATGCGCCTGCCTTGTGCACGCGCCGCATCTTCCGGACCGTTTTTTACGGCAATTAGGAAAAAATGAACGGAATCACCCCTCTCCATAATCTACTGTCCCGTATACGAATACTCCACCTGAAATCCGTACCACCTCAGATTCGTGGGGTGATGCCTTTAAATGTGTCGTTTTTAGTCGTGGTGGCTGAGAATCAATGAGCACGTGTGTGAAGCAATTACACAGCACCAAAATTTCTGCGGAAATGAATATTAGCTTTTGGATTATGGCCAAATAAGGGATTAGTCATGGTATAATATTCTCACTGTAGGCATCGCAGAGAATTCTTATTGCATCTCATATTTTTTAAAATGCTTGTACTTCTTACTACTTTCTGTTAGAATAAGAAGAAGCACGAACGGAAACGTCCCGGGAATTGAATTTAGTTCCAAAAGGCGGGTGCGACGGGTCCAATGGCGTCGAGTTGGTGCGCTCACGCTAGATAGCTATAAAATGGGGTGGGACGGGTCCATCGGCGTCGGATTGGTGCGCCGACGCCAGATAGCTCTAAAGTGGGTTACGACGGGTCCCACGGCGTCGGACCGGTGTGCAATAGCTTCGTGTGGATGTCGCGAAAGGTAAGTTAGACGTTGCAACCGTTTCATGTCCTTGGCCACTGCACGTAATGCCTTACACTTCTATGAATCCTCCACGTATCCATTTCCTTCACATTTGCCTCAACTTGGTAGCATACCTTCAGAAAGTGGAATCACCCACAGAAACGGCAGCTTAAATAGTACCCAACAGTATTCATGATCTGGTGTGGAACTTATAATTATCAGTATGATGATGTTGCTTACGTCATGTTATGTTAAAACATCATTCTTTGATAACTGTTGGGGGAAATCAGGAGGAACACCCATACTTCGAGTAATGCTTTCAAATTGTATCTATATTATTTTGGTATCGAAGGAGTGTTTGAAGCTGATGGTAGAATATTCTCCAAATGTAGAATTGACACGTTCAGAAGGCTTTAACCGGACATTCAGACTAGTATAACGGTATAACGGTATAATGGTATAGTGGTATAACGAGCTTAGTCCGTGTGTGTGTATGTGTATGTGTATGTGTATGTTGTGTTTGTGTGTGTTGTGTATGTGTGTGTGTTTGTTTGTGTTATGAAATTCGAAAAGGGGATGTGACGGGTACACCCAGCGTCATATTGGTGCACCGGCGTCAGATAGCCATAAAGTGGGTTACGACGGGTCCCGCAGCGTCGAAATATCTTCGTGTGCATGCCGTTAAAAGTAGACGTTGGGAAGTTGCAGCCGTTTCATAGCCGTGACCACTGAGCACATTTCACCTTTATGACTCCGCGTTTCTATTTCCTTCTCCGTTCGCCTCAAGTTGGTAACATGATTTTTGAAAGTGAAAACATGCATGTAACATGTACTAAATAGTACCGAACAGTTCACAAGATCTGAACGTTATCTTTATCAGTAGAATGATGTCTTTCACGTCATTTTATGCCAAAACATTCTTTGATAATTGTTGGGGGGAAACAGGAGGAATACTTATATTTCGAGTAATGCTTTTAAATTTTGTCTATAATATATTGGTAGGGATTGTTTGAAGCTGAGGTTTGAAAGCTCTCCAAATGTAGAACTGACACGTTTAGAATGAAGACAATGAAATCTTTCGCTTTTAGTCATAATATAAAAAAGGAAGAAAGATTGTTGGAGATACACAAGTCCAATTTCATAGAAAACGGTACTAATATTAATTTTCGTCGGTCAATGAAGGCGAGCGAAGCAAACACACCAGATAGTCTGAAGTCCGGCTTTAGCCGGACGTTCAGATTGCGTTATAAAATCGCATCTGTTATTAGGCTGAAGAGAAGAAGAAGAAGAAGAATAGTGGAATTCGAAATATCTCCCTGAATTTCCCCTCCTTCTAGGAATGAGTTTGCAGTTTTCTCATTTATGAGTCGTGGTGAAAGGGGAACGGTCAAGAGGTACCCGTATGATGTGCCACCGCGTATCCAAGAGGCTAATGAGCGTCGTTAATTGCACCGCGCATCTCCTGATACCGTCATAATCGCTACAGTAGCCTGATTGCTGCTCTTGTGCTACGTCTTCAAGACGCCCCGCCCACGCCACCCTCCCCTTCCATTTCGCCGCGTCTACCGCTCTTACGACGATTTTTTTTCGCCGCGCCTACAGCTCTTATGATGCGCTTTTGAAATCGAAGCGGAAAGGAAAGTACCTGGTATTAAATGTTGTTCGAAGTTCTACATAAAGTGTGCTTGTAAGTTAATATAAAAGAAAGAATGAATGAAATAGGTTTGTATAAGTGATATGTCATTTAGAAATGCGAGTGAAAATAAAATTATCCTGCCTCGACTTGTTAGGTGGAAAACACATCCATCTCTGGGAATGCAAGACATGTTTCAAAAAATGTCCCACTGATCGGTGTTATGCTATCTTCTTTACTTTTTTCTCTTTCCAAGGATTTCTTTTTGTTTATCTAGCTGGGTAGAACTGGCATCCAACGATTAACGAGGCGCGAATAATCCGTTCTTGAATTCGTGTTCAACTTTCAACTACAGCAGCTATAATAACAGCAATAAATCGTTTTTGAATGGCATCGTGACAAACACATATTTATGCACTGCTAGTTTATATAGAAAACTTAGGGCATGCAATGCGTTAAATTATGAGATCTGTGAAAATATATGCATGTTATTCTTTTTCCTGGAGCATCTTTTTGAAATAATTTTTACTATGTAAAGTTACATTGGATAGAAGGATCTACTTCTTCTCTTCTGTTCCCAATAATATGCGCTTAATTTACTATATCCATACATTAGAATTTGCTGCGGCAGTTCATTTTTCACTCCCCCTCCCTTTAAAATTCGCACTATTCACCGCTTCGTCGTGGCGCGAATCTCGCGCGCGGCGTTGATCAGAGAGCAATAGGGGGCGGGGTGTATGTGATCTCAGGCGGTCGTGGAGGATCTAGCTGGTCGAGCGGCAGCCGTAATTACGCGGAGGAGCGCGGTGCTGAAGGGAGGACAGGAGCGGTCAGCCGGTTTTCACGGGTACCTCTTGTCCCGCACCCGTGTTGAAATGAAGCGTATCCAAGTTTTTATCTTATATGATATATCATCCTCATGTGAATGGATACTTCCTCTTTTTACTTTATTTGTCGATTCCCATCACTCTGTAGTTTTTGTTTCCTCAGCAGCTACCTTGCGGTACATTTTCTATTTGAGGTCGAGGCCCAGATGAAACAAGTCCGTACGATTCCAGAAAT
Source organism: Necator americanus (assembly GCF_031761385.1). NCBI lineage: Eukaryota > Metazoa > Nematoda > Chromadorea > Rhabditida > Ancylostomatidae > Necator > Necator americanus. Next base: position 35,510,102 of record NC_087376.1, on the reverse strand, counting down.
CCGAAAGTGGCTTGAGTCTCGGCCCTATGCAGCCGTCTAGATGAAATACAACAATGTATTGGTCGTACTTAATTTTCTCCGTCTAATAAGATATTAGTGAAGCTGTTTACTTAGAGTTTTGGATCTTCATTATATATAAAAAGAAACTTAGTAGCCTTTTTGGTACCATGCGTTAATCCATATGCGGCTTTAGTTCATCTTGTGGGGCGGATGTAGCGCATTCGTTAAGAGGTTCTGCTTTCTCTCTACGATCGGAAATCTGCACGATTCGAATCCGCCCTAGTCCTAGACAAGCCCTTCGTCCTTCCGGGCAAGTCACTGTATAAGGTAGTTATACGTTCATAAACCTCAAACGATTCTGAGTGAAGATATAGAATAAATTCCGATTCTTGAGTGAGGAAATGGAACAAAGCCGGACACTTTACTCTTTGTACTCTACTTCATGTTTATTCTTGCTTCTATACTTTGTATCCAAAATTTTAAGGAACCCCTTGTACATTTCGAAAGGGTTTAACATCAAAAGTTTCTAGATAAGAAAAGATTCTACTTCATCGCGGCGTCTATCGAAAATCATCCATCGTTGAAGAAAAAGAAAACAGAGAGTTCATGTCGCATCAATAGATTCCTTGCTGAACCCAATGAGGTTGGAGTTTCCAACGTAACCTTTCGAAAGGTGATTAGAGGCGAGAAATTTTTATAGTGGGTTCTACCTCACACAGCTCGAGAAGAACCTCATAAAGTTGATTCCACCGTTCGCACGGGTCTAAAGAGTTGGTTACTTCACCGAGTGAGATGATCACTCCGCTACGTCAAATTCACCTGTTTCCTGTTTCCATTACTATTGAGCCTTAACTGCAGACCTGAATAGTACCAGTGATTGCTATCGAATCTATCGATAAAACCAAATTTATCATCATACTAACTGGATTCTTCTTGATCATATTTTATGATAATCATACACTATAGCGGTATCGTTTTCCAAACATTCCTTCGATTTGCACAGGTTTATATCTGTCTAGTGAATTGGATAACACGATCCTCAGCTTAGTACAGTACATGCAGTACCGGTATGTTGTGCCCGGAACTGTTGCCTGAGAATTCATTTAGAAGACCAGTCTGAGCGTCCGGCTAAAGCCGGACTTCAGATCTTCTGTGGTGTTTGCTTCGCTCGCCTTCATTGATCAACAAAAATCAGTATTAGTTTTATTAGTTCTATGAAATTGGACTTGTGTATCCCCAACAATCTTTCTTCCTTTTTTATATTATAACTAAAAGGGAAAGATTTCATAGTCTTCCTTCTAAACGCATCAGTTCTACATTTGGAGAACATTGGAACTTCAGCTTCAAACACTCCTTATCAATATATTATAGACAAAATTTAAAAGTATCACGCAAAATACAAGTTTTCCTCCTGTTTTCTATAAAAAGTTATCAAAGAATGATGTTTTGGCATAAAATGACGTGAAAGATATCATCCTACTAATAAAGATAACGTTCCACGTCAGTCCACATAAACATCTTGCTACTGTTTAAGCAGTCGTTTTCATTCTGAAAGCGGTATGCTACAAACTTGAGGCGAACGAAGAAGGAAATAGGCACGGGAGGAGTCATGAAGGTGAAAAGCAAAGCGCCCAGTGGCCACGGCTATGAAACAGCTGAAACCATCTATCTTCTGCGTCATGCACACGAAGTTATTGCGCACCAGTCCGAGGCCGGCGGACCCGTTTTACCCATATTATAGCTGTCTCACCCCATATTATAGCTACCTGGCGCCGGTGCGACAATCGGACAGTGGGCCGTCGCAGCCCATTTTATATCTATCTGGCGCCGGCGCACCAATCTGACGCCGGTGGATCCTTTACAACTCATTTTATAGGTATCTGGCGCCGGCGCACCAATCCGACGCCGGCTGGAGCCGTCGCACTCCCTTTTACAGCTATTTGGCGCCAGCGCACCAATCTGACGCCGGTGGACCCTTTACAACCCACTCTATAGGTATCTGGCGCCGGCGCAGCAATCCGACGCCGGTGGACCCGCCGCACCCCCTTTTTTGAATTTCTTGACACACAGACAAACACGCACACATACAAACACGGACTAAGCTCGTTATTACATACCGGCCTGAACGTCCGGCTAAAGCCGGACTTCAGGCTTATTTTGGTGTTCGCTCCGCTCGTTTTCATCGATCAGTAAGAAATAGCAGTAGTTACATTTTTGGGAAATTGGAATTGTTTTTTTTATCAAAGCTTTATCCGTTTTTTTTTACCCGAAAACTTAAGTATAGATGAATGATTTTATGGGTTTTCCTTAAACTCTCTGTTGTATATTTGAGGAGCAATCCAGCTTGATTTCACGTCTATGTTTCCCTCAAACCCCCACAATTTGAAACATTATTCGAAGTATGAGTCTGCTCCGTTCTCAGCTATTAGCAAGAGTGATGTGCTATCATGGAATGACGTGAATATCACTATTGTAGTGATAAAAATAACGTTCTACGTCAGATCGCGCAAATTGTTGGTTACTACTTATTGCATTTAAGCAGTCGTTTGCTAGTGTGTTACCTCCTTTTAAAAAAAGCGTTAGGGAGACATGCTGGAAAATAGATATGTGAAGGAACCATCGAAACCCATTCTACTGCGTTGGGGCTCCCGCGCACTCCGACGCAATGGAACCCTTCTCTCCCCCTCTAGCTTTCTGGCACCGGCGCACCATTTCAATCCCGTGGGACCCACCCCAGCTCTCTGGCTCCGGGGCACGAATTCGACGTCGTAGTACACTTCTCACCCAATTTTATCGCGTTGAGGTTCCAGCGCGCCAAACCAACGCCGTAGTATTTGTCTCCCTCTGAGGAATTTCTTGACTGAGACACACGCATACACAGACGCAAACACGTGGCAGAATGGCAGTGGTGCGGCACCCCACCGGTGCAGAGTTTTGCATCATTATGAATTATTTTCGTGACACACACACACACACACACACACACACACACACACACACACACACACACACACACACACACACACACACACACACACACACACACACACATATATATATATATATATATATATATATATATATATATATAGTTTAAACTGATTTCCTTGAGCTGTAGCCAAGATTGGTATCGATCTTTATTAAACAGCGGCTAACGTTTCGGCGATATCGCCTTCGTCAGAGCCTGGAAAACTCAAAGCCGTTAGTGACCTATCCCCTCAAGCGCCTCATCACCCTACAGAAAGCACCCAAACGGTAAGCAAACTCAAACAGCAACACATAGGCTAGTACTTACCTCATTAGCTAGACTTGTTAACTCAGCAGACCACCACGTACCACAACTACGAGTCACAAGGGTTTTTATATAGGGACCTCACGGCCCGCCCCGTAGATCAGAATCCATCTAGATCCCTTTCTGTTTACCTTATATATCTGATGATATGAGCAGAGCAGTACGGGGCTGTCTACGAAAAGCGGGTCTAGGGAATGACGTGAGAGTTGTGGAAATACCTCCAGCAAACCTCAAGGCGAAGCTGGTACGTAACCGTGTGTATGATCGACTCTGCACAACTCCCAGCTGCGTGGTTTGCCCGTATGGCAGAGAGGGTGATTGCATGATATCGGGAGTGGTGTATCGTATCACGTGCAGGTTGTGCGGCGACGATTATATAGGGGAAACGGGACGCCCATTGTGTATTAGGGTCAAGGAGCATCTAGATGGACTCGCAAAATCAAAAACCTTCACCCCACTTGGAGCACACCGTAGAATATGTCATCCAAACTCCGAAGTAGAGGTAGAAGTTCGTATATTATCCTACGAGTCCGAAATCACAGCACGCAAAACGCTAGAGGCCTTTTGGATAACCGCCAAAAGTCCAAAAATGAACAAGAAGGATGAGTGCATTGCGATCACAAACGAGTTATCCCCGTATCAAGACTTATGCGGGTTCTGATCTACGGGGCGGGCCGTGAGGTCCCTATATAGAAACCCTTGTGACTCGTAGTTGTGGTACGTGGTGGTCTGCTGAGTTAACAAGTCTAGCTAATGAGGTAAGTACTAGCCTATGTGTTGCTGTTTGAGTTTGCTTACCGTTTGGGTGCTTTCTGTAGGGTGATGAGGCGCTTGAGGGGATAGGTCACTAACGGCTTTGAGTTTTCCAGACTCTGACGAAGGCGATATCGCCGAAACGTTAGCCGCTGTTTAATAAAGATCGATACCAATCTTGGCTACAGCTCAAGGAAATCAGTTTAAACTACGTTTCAACATGCCGAGATTCAAAGACAGTCGAACATGGGCAATATATATATATATATATATATATATATACATACACATACACACACGGACTAAGCGCGTTATTATATGGCATGATCATGATATTATTATGTTGAAAATTAAATCTGCATCTACCAACATGACATAATTATATGTCATGTTGATTATGCACACCAACAACTCATTTCTATTGTTTTTCTGCACTCTTCTAATTTGCGAATTTGAACAGTACATTCTAATCAGAATCTTCAAACACCCTCTACAATCTACAAAATTTCTGATTACTTATTCGCAGAGAGCTCCCCACTATTTTCCTTCATCTTTGCTGCATAACAGCTGTTGGTATGTAGTCGAGTTCGACTGCAGATTTCAGCATCAATTTTTATTTGGTCTACATCTACATGTAGACCAGATGAGGCGAAAACAAGGCTAATGGTCTCCAGAGGAGAAAATACGTTCCCACGCGCAACGTAATTGGAAACATCAGGAGAAACAGTTCAGAAAATTATTGCTTATTGGAGTACGATCGTTTCGTTCTAAATCTTATAATATTTAAGGCAAGTTAATGTCAACAATAAGAATTAATAGCATCTTCGGACTTATTGTAAAAGAAAAACCAGTTCGATGATCAAGAAGTACAAAGGTTCTGAAGAGTCGTTCCAAGTTTTCTGGTCGCTGCTGTGTTGTGGCGGGATCCTGTAAACATCTGGATGTCTAAAAACTCGGATTAATTCAAACTTATCATTCAAATCCCTGACCACCGCCACCTTTTGTCATCATTCATACATTCAGAGAGGCGACGTAGTGGGACGAGGGGAAAAAGAGAAAGAGAAGGAAGGAAAGAGAAATGCTGGACAATCAGCGGAGTGCATTAAAAATGCGTTCGATGCTGAGGAGATATGCATTGAATTCAATCAAAAATCTTCCTATTATCTCAGACACTCATTTCTTCCTGTGAGAATAAGGCTGAGCAGCAAGTTCCCGCATTACTAACTACTAAATTCTCCCACCAGATAAATAACCGCTCTTTTGTTTTGCTGTCTTCTAGGGGAAACCAGATCCAACAATTCCTATTTCCTAACAATATCTATTTATATGGAGAAAATGTGTTCTCCAGAACTAAATGCATCCATTTTCTTTTTTTAAAACTAGATTGGACCATATATGCAGTAATCAAGTTCTTTTAGAGAGCGTTGAGGAAGTCGTTTGGTTGTTAATGTATTTTTCTCCACTTAAATGCTACAGCAGTATAGTAGAAAGAAGTCCTCAGCTCGTCAATTTTTCGAGTATCCATAAGTTCGGGTTTTGTAATAATCTTAGCATGAACTAATCACCTAATCGACTACAAGAAAGGAATGTTTTGGAGATCTTTATTTCAAGAAATAGTGCAAATATATGTGGAATAGAAAAATAAACAGGAGCACACAAAATAATTTCATCAACAAATAGCTATTTTTTCGAAAGAGACTTTGATGAACTTATACTTCTCTGAAGACGATGCTATTAGCCTTCGGTTCAGTCGTTTTTTTTTTGTTTTTGTAGTGTTAAATACATATTTGAAATTGAAACTAGAACAGTTGAAGTATAGTATGGACTAAGTAGTATCAGGGAAACATACTGGATGAACTTGTTTGAAGAGAAGCATGTCTATTTGTGAAAAGAAAAAGAAGATCAATAATCGATCGGTTCCCGGTAAGGTATGAATTCAGTCCCACTCTGAGTCACTTTAAAGTCAACATTGAGTCATGCGGTTCATCCTGTTCTTGCTCATTTATGCCTTTTCTGTTCGAAGCTGCTATTTCTTCTTTCTGCTGGATTACTACCCTTGTTTCCAACTTATTTTTAGCCCTGAAAAGAACTACTCATTATTGTAGTTGCCTTTCCTACTCATGCTGCACTCTTTTAAGTAATCGTGAATGCAATGCACAAAAAAAGTTCCAACAAAACCACCAAATAATTTCGCATGAATAGAGAAGGAAGATATTCGCTAGTAGAATGATAAGGATAAAGGATAAAGTGTCCTGCGTCCATCAACTCGTTTGGGATGCTCCACTACGTTCACTTCAGTTTAGTTCAGAATCGTTTGAGGTTCACCAACGTGTAACTGGCCCATACAACGACTTGCGGTGGCTAGCCGATGTGCCAAGTCAGTGTTTTTGGCCTCCCAGACAAGTCTGGTACCAATGTATCGACCCCGGAGGGATGAAAGGTATGGTGAGCACTATGTAGTGCGGATTCGAACCTCCAATCCATCGTGCAGGAAGCGGCACCTCTAAATGCTACACTACATCAGCCCTAGTAGAATGATATGGTAATAAAATTAATGAAAATATTAAATATAAGTCGGAAAACATTTCCCTGGAACTCTTGTTGTTGTTTGCTTCTTCTTTTTAGGAATTTGGATAATGCAGTCTTGCCACAACGAATTAAGTGGATTTCTTCATGATTGCTACGTAAATGAAAGTACGCGGTAATACATCTGTTGAAAGCTTAAATTAGCTGCAGCCGCAGAGATTTACTTATATTAGCATTTTTGGTCTTCTATTTTTGTGAACTGAAGGATTAGTAGACAAGAGATCATTAAAGACGTTATTAAAGACGCTGTTATTCGGGGTTACTCCCCGTTACGTATGGTTTTGCAGATTTATGTTCTCTGCGATATTTCTCTTCTCAGCTTGGTAGCAAAATCTAACGAAGCATTTCTAGAGCATTTGTCCATTACAAAGTTACTGCCGTTCGCTTTTCACTAATTTGCAATTCTCGAATGCTGTTTTTATTCTGCTTATTGGAGTGTACGCAGTGCATCTTGCCCTGACTTTTCGCTTAGGTGAGTAATGCAGCACGATCAAACTACAAGAGTTAGCAAATAATGAAAAACTGGAGTACAGACCGAATACAAACACACAAACCTTTCACCCTGCTGTCGACTGAATCTCGCAATAATTGAGTTCACCAGAGTTTTGGTTAAAGGCATCACCCCAGGAATCTGAGGTGGTACGGATTTCAGGTGGAGTATTCGTGTACGGGATCGTCGATTACTGAGAGAAGGGTGATTCCATCCATTTCTTCCTAACTGCCATAGAAAACGGCCCGGAAGATACGGCTTCGAGCGTTCCGGCGCGCTTTTTTCCACAAGAAGTTTGATTGGAGCATTTTTTTACGGCGATTAAGAAGAAATGGACGGAATCACACCCCTCTCCATAATCTACTATCTCGTGTACAAATACTCCACCTGAAATCCACACCACCTCAGATTCGTGGTATGCTGCCAAATTCATTCTTCCAAATTCATTCCTCGTTTGATCTTCGAACAAGTAGAAGCAAAAATTTGTTGCAGAACTTGTTGTGGAATTACAGAATTTCTGTGCATTTATAGTTGGGCCAGAACGACACGGAGCACGGTGCAGTTGCGTGCAGGTCGCACTGGAGGTAGCGATTGGAGTCGAGGTGGGACTATCGCGAACTTTATCAAGGAATGCTGCTAGAGAAGGTTCTCACTCGATCTTAACCGCTGCACGCCAGTGCACCGCTTCGAGCGGAGCCGCTTACACAACTGCACCGTGGTTCATGTGGTTTTGACTCTACTATGTATTGAAACTTTCTCTGGCGAAATAAAATCAGAGTAGCCTGCATTTTATTTGTCTACTAATTCTCTTCGTTGAGCATCACTATTATCTACTAGATCTAATGTTTTCAATATTAATTGTCGCACTTTTCGGAGATGAATATTATCGGGTGGAAAAGTAGAGAAATTTGTTTTAAAATTGTTTTTATATAGTAAAAGAATTACCATTCACATACACAGGTAGCAATATATTATATTATATATTATATAACATAATATTATATAATATACATAAATTATATTATTACATTATAAATTATATTATTACATTATATTATGTATATAAAATGCACAGGTAGCAATATAAAAATATTGCTTTCTGTGCATTTTTTCTTATGGCTTTCGAAATCTACGCAAATGAAATGCGTTTTTCTCTCGTTTTTCTCTTCGGAAGACTACCGCACAAGCCTTCATATTGTGATATTTTAGGTTTCGTCGTAAATTTTGAAGAGACAAAAAAACTGAAACATTACTTTTTCTAATGGAGTGCTCAGATGAAATCATAAACGACGAAAACAGGTGTCAGCCGAGTTCTTCTCTCCAACTCTGTTGCACACCTTCGATTCGTCTAACATACTGTGCCAGCCTTTTTGCATTACTCAGAATCTCATCGCATCACTCCTTTTCTCTTAAACTCGAGCGCAACAATCTTGTTCTCACTCGGTCTTATTTTTTGGGATTAACTAGCTAAACCATGAATTTGGATTATAAATTTGAATGGAGTTGGAAATAGCTAATAGTTTAATGCAGCAAATGGTTTTCCTATTGTGCCAAAGAGGTTTTAGCAAAGCGTTACTTGTGACCTGACGTTTCAAAGTTTTGAAAATTTTACCAAAACCTCGTTAGCACAACAAGAAAACAAAAATCCACTCCATAAGACTGAGGTTTCAAGAAGAGAGGACTTGGATATTGCTGCAAATGCTGTACTTCCGGAAATTTGATAGTGTCTCCCTTTTTGCTTGAGCTTCCTCGACTTCTTCGATCAATGGTTGCACATTTAATCACTCAACCTGTATCAGGATCTGTGGTACCCGAAAATCAGATAATTCCCGAAACTTTATGAGTCCTTTAACATTTGACGTCCAAATTATATGTAAAGCCTACAAAGCGCTCGAGAGTATTGGTTAAAACACATTGTTTTCGTGATAGAACTTTCCTCTTCAACGTCTTCAATGTTCCAGTAGTTGATGTATCTCTCACAGATTATTTCCCCTCTTTTATAAAATTAAGACGAATCTACAGAATATTATCAAAAGAAGTCTTCAGGAAGTGCACGAAATGAGCGAGACGATTTATGGAACATGCTCAGAAATTATTGTTCCTCACAATCATCATAAAATTCCCGATTCGATATAAAGTTACCATGCTGTGTTACATGCTTCTGCTTGTGTTTAATTTACTGAGCGCTTAAGCTCAGCAAACAAACCCTCTCATTCGCTGGACACTTTAGTAACATGTCTGTGTCGGTTGTCTGCGCTTCTTTACATTCGTTATGTATTGTATGTACAGTGTCGAGGAAGATTAAACCGTCTCCACTTCTTCTGCTAATACGTGCTTCAATGATCGAGCGCATCTGCAACCATCGTGCACTTTGCAATCATATTCTCTTTCTACACATTCTTCAAAGGTCAAAGAAACAAAAGATATGGTAACTATGTATGTTAAAGCTATAATATTAAATGGAAGGACAATTTACAAGCCTTTTTTCAGAATAAAAAGTTGAATAAAAAATAAAGCGTTTTGAGGAAATGATATACATCGTTTGATGGAAAATGTTCCACTCCAGATGAGATTTTTGTTTGTTATTTCAAATAAGTTGGAAAAAATAGCGATTTTTTCATCAATCCAAGATAGTATGACGTAAGTTTGGAGTGAGTAAGCCGCTCCATAACTAAGTTTGAGACTCCTCTGCCTTCATGGACTTGCTCAATACAATTTTCTAGAAGTGTTCGCTTTGGTCTCTTCAAGATTTTTTTCCCAGAAGTTCTCATTCCAGTTTATTTTTACATTCAAGTCCCAGGACGTTTCCGTTTCTGCTTCTTTTTATTCTAACAAAAAGTAGTGAGAAGTATTGAGCGTTCATAAAAATATAAGATGCAATAAAAAGAATTCTCTGCGATGCCTACAGTGAGAATATTACACCATGACTAATCCCTTATTTGGTCATAATCCAAACGCAAATATTGATTTCCGCAAAAATTTTGGGGCCCCGTAACTGCTTTCACACGCGTGCTCATCGATTCTCAGCCACCACGGCTAAAAACCACACATTTAATCACATAGTTCGAATATGAGTAGTGTACACTCCGATATCTGAGGTGGTCTGAGACAAAATTGCTTGAAGCTCGCAAAATCTAATTTCCTTATTAGTAATAAGTGAAGTATGCATCCAGCGCTGTCGCACAGTACGTGAGTGGAATGTTTTTTTTTAATAGAATGAATTAATCTTGAAAAACCAACAAAAAACTGCAAGAATCAAGAGAGGAACTTTCGACGAGACAGAAAAGAAATGAGAAAACTTTCGCCTGTTTATTTCTAATCAAGAAAGCTTGGGAAGATGTAAAGTTCTTGATGGTAAAATATAGTTATTCTCCAGTAATAGTTACTCTTTAGTTTTTTCCTGCACATTTTTACTTCAAAATTTAGATATTTTCTATTTGGGTGAACCTAATTGCAATTTTCTTCTCAACTTTGGGAAATTTTTCTAATTTACTCTATCGTCTTCAATCGTGTATTTTTTTTGGGAATTCCTGGCTAACCCGCTGTTTAACTCGCGAGCTAATTTTTCTCTGTGACCCTACATATTCTTCACAGTGGTGTCACAAGTGATCACATCCTCCAAATTTTGTTTTTTTTCAATTAAAAATTCATTCATTTAACAATGAGATGTCTACATAGCCTCTTCGCCATCCATGTGCCTTCGTCAAAGAAGGTTCCCGTTAACTTTTCCCTTTAAGATTCACTGCAATTTTTCTTCTCGCGTCGTTTATATAGCACATATTAAAGCCATTCGTTCTTTTCAGGTGCCTAAAAAAATAAAGCCAAGTCCAATCAATAATCATTTCTAACACAATGTCAACTTTGCTTTTTTGAAAATATTTTGTAACTCTCTTCCTTTCAATTTCCGTTCGATTTTCTATGAACGTATTAGTTAGTTCGATTTTTTAAAATCATCTTCTCCAAATAATAATATTTCAGCTCAGCATTATTGCTCAAAATGAGAAATCGTTTGAGTTAGATTATTTGCCGACCGCGTATATTTCTCCTGGTTGCACAAAAATCTTTGGTTCTTCAGATGACAAAAGCATACGCAAAGGGGGTGTTTGCGTCTATTGTGAACTATTTCAATACAAGATATTCAGTAATTCCAAATTACTGAGGATGAACAAATTGATTCTCGGTTCTTTTGTTTGTGAACGTTGAACATTCTTTGATTTCTGAAGCAAATCTTGCAGAAGAACACACGAAAAAGATGTGCAAATAATTGACGAAGTCAACGAATCGTGCAAATCAAGGAGCATGTGCAGATCTACTTCAGACATGTGCGTGTTCACCGTGTTGATTCGCATTAAACCTGCCAGTAACCGTTCTAATATCCGGATTTCATCAACTTAGTTCAAGTCCATGTCGTAACAATTTGGTGTTTCTGTTCCATTTTAGCAATGCTGACATGCTAAAATGGAAGTTCGCCCATTCCTAAAAAATAACCGAATGGATCACCCATAGACGAGATATCCTGAAAAGTGCAGGTTTTTTTCACCAATGCAAGTATTGGCTCATTTTCTAATGTTTTGACTCAATCTACGACCATTTTAGCTACTCTGTTCTGTTAAAATCTAGTACTTTGAGTGGTTCTAATTTGTAGTTTTTGAAAGAAAATTCCACCTAGTTGAAGAAGTTTTGCTAAATAAAGGATAAAGGATAAAGTGCACGGCGCTGACCAATCCTTAGGGGGATGCGCCTACACATTCGACTTCAACTCAGACTTCGTTCGAGGTTTTATGAACATTAACGAATACGAACGTTTTTTGTACAGCCTTACCTGTTCCTTACTTTCATTCACTTACAATGACTTGCGGGGGCTCGCCAATGTGTCAAGCCCGTGTTTTTATCCTCTCAGACGAGCTTGGTAGCAATTTATCAATCGCTCTATTACCCTTAATAAGTTTCATCGTTTAAAGGCAGCATACCAGGAATCTGAGGTGGTGCGGATTTCAGGTGGAGTATCCGTATGCGGGGTAGTTGCGCTCATCTCTCCCTGCATCACTGCAAAAAGCCATCTCCAGAATGCTGCTTTGTACGACGCTATCTATTGCAACGCTCCTCCTCTTGTGCCGCCTCCGCCCTACGATTCGTCGGAAATCAATTCGGACTGCCTCGATAGGGTGTAAGGGACGCTACGAGTGCAAGAGTGGCGCGCTGCAATAGAAGGCATCGTACAAAACAGCATTCGGGGGCCGGCCTCTTGCGGTGATCCAGGGAGAGATGAGCGCCCAGGTCTCCATAATCTACGACTCCGCATACGGATACTCCACTTGAAATCCGTACCACTCCAAATTCGTGGTATGCTGCTTTTAAAGGCATCACCCCACGAATCTGAGGTGGTATGGATTTCAGGTGGGATAATCGTATACGGAATGGGAGACTATTTTGAAGGGGATGATTCCGTCCATTTCTTCCTAATTGCCGTAAAAAACGGCTCGGAAGAATCGGCTTCAGGCGTTCTAGCGCACTATTTTCTACAGGGAGTTTGATTGGAGCGCGCCAGCCTTGTGCCCGCGCCGTATCTTCTGGGCCGTTTTTTACGGCAATTAGGAAGAAATGACGGAATCACTATTCCTAATCATGAGGAGATCCCAACATTGTCAGCTAATGTCAGCTGTAATATGATATTTAAGATTCCACTACAAGCCAAACAACCCGCGCATTGACTCAATTTTTTGATAATCTTGCACTGGGAACTAATGAACTGCTACACCACAAGTAATCAAATTGCAGACATGTACAGACCACGTGCGAAAGTCGAGGTTTCTAGGAAAAGCGAAGTTGAGAAAGAAATGTTGGAGATATAGGGACTTCGGTATGAAGTCATGAATTACCTTTTGCTTTTGGAGACATCAGATATTTCAGATTAGTCGCAAAGAGAAAAACTTCCTTTGTTACGCATAATCGATTGCATAATTTCTCGGGTTCCCCGAGCTGACCTCACTACTGATGTCGTTCCAAGATTGATGAAGGGCTCATGACTGCTCTGACGTGTTTTGACTCTAATTGAGTAATTCAGAATGATTCATTAAGTTGTTCGCAAGTTGCCTCTTCAAACGCTCATAATGTTTGATTAATTAGATTAGATGCAATTCACTTATGTTTCCTGACACGATAATTGTGAAAAAAATCTGTGAGCTTAATTGCTGCCGAACGAAATTTCACGGACAACTCATATGTGGGACTGTCAGATAATTGTCATGGATTAATTACGACGACTATCAGAATTGGTGGTCATCATCACATGACTTGGGAAATTTCCCTCGGATAAATTGTGAGGAAGATTGGCTGATAAAAGCAAGCGATGCGCAATGTGAAATTCTGCAAAAGCAGTTCCCGGCAGCTTCGCTAACCACATCTCCACTGCCCACCGGACAATTAGCCAGGATTTGAACGCGAACGACTTGTTTTCGCGATTGTCCATCCTTTTTAGAAAACTCAGCGGCGCAATGTGGAGAAAGGCAACCGCTTGTGAATCGGAGTCATCAGCTACTTGCTTTCTTTTTACAAATGATGTCATCCGTAATGCTTTGCAGTTTCGAACGCCGTTTGCCAAATTTGTGAAAAAAAAACGTCCCGTGGGAGTATGCTTGCGCATTTGTGACGTTTTTGTCGAAGTTTTGGTGATACATAGCTATGGTGCATGAAGAGAGATATTTGATGGTTTTCATTTGTATTTGCTCTCTCTTCTCCAGTCCGCAGTCTCATAATCCATTAAATGCAATGATTCCATCCGGCGCCGGAAAATAAAACTGTTCCTAGTGCCACAACTGATGTGGTTCACGTCAAAAATTGTCTGGTGACCGAGTTTTCTGGATAGGTATTCCATTTCTGGATAGGTATTGTAAGGTCAATACGAAATAAATAACGGTGCAATTGCGTAAGCGGTTGCGCTCAAAGCGTGCGGTGGGATCATTCCAGCATTTAACGGACTTGCACAATGAGGTGGAACTTTTATTAGGCCATTCTACAAATGTGGCAGCTTTTTCGGTTGCATAAATCAAATTTGGGATTGACGGTTATAAAAGATCTTGAAGAAAAACGTTGCGGGTCTGCCGAAAAGGTGAAGGTTGGCTGCAGAGAATGAAAGGACGAAAACTTTTGAAGAAAAAGTTCTCCGAAGAAAAGTCTTCTCAATTTAAGTTTAAAAAAATAAAGAAGCTGTAGGATACCAAATTGATTAGGTGTTGACCCGACTGTTGAATCAGTTTAGAAAAAAAAATGTTTTCTAAGACCTTATCACAATTTTGTGAAACTCATATTGAAGTTTTTAAACTCTTCTCTTGGATTATACATATGTATATCCATTATGGATGTGCTGATTCTACAAACGAAGCCATCATCCAGTAACATGCGCCTTCCGTTCTTTCCAGTACTTCTGTTTCTAATTCGTACAAAGTAAGCAGAAAAGTTGACTTCTTTTCTTTTTGGTCAATAATTTTTTACGTGTAAAATGAGTCCACAATGGCTGCATTCTGTCAATAAATCGCTCATTTGCACTTGCGTAGTTGAGAGAAACCTTCTACACTTACATACATATATTGTTATACAAGATTGTTGATATGCTATTTAGAACGAAAAACGATACGAAATGTTCTTTTCATCTTCAGCATAAAAGATTTGTAGGGAGCTACCCAACTCAGGTTCTCTAAGGCTTAGGAGAGATTTTTTGAGATGCGGATCTTTCTATTCTAGGACCATTCTAGGTAGTTCACGAGTGCAACGGGGAAAATGCGGATTAGGACATCATCAGGAGCAGCCAGAAGCAATATTCCGCAGGACGTCTGCGAAAACATCCCAGATAAATTTAGTCGTGCACACCTCAAAGTGAAGGCATGCGTCGTGCGAGCATCCTTTGTTAAAGGCATCACCCCACGAATCTGAGGTGGTGCAGATTTCAGGTGGAGTATTCGTATACGGGAAAGGAGACTATGGAGAGGGGGTGATTCATTTCCATTTCTTCCTAATTGCCGTAAAAAACGGCCCGGAAGATGCGACGCCGCACAAGGCTGGCGCGCTCCAATCGAACTCCCTGTAGAAAATAGTGCGCTAGAACGCCTGAAGCCGATTCTTCCGAGCCGTTTTTTACGGCAATTAGGAAGAAATGGACGGAATCATCCCCTTCTAAATAGTCTCCCATTCCGTATACGATTATCCCACCTGAAATCCGTACCACCTCAGATTCGTGGAGTGATGCCTTTAAGCCGTTGGTAACTTAGTTAAAAGGAGCGCTTCCACACTCCGCATACGTGTTTTCGCAAAGCCAGCAGTCGTGAACAGTGACGGCTCTGAGTATTCCTGGTGTATCAAATTCTCGTATTTTAAGTGATTGGGAGAGAGAGATATTACAGGGAATTTAGTTTTTAATTTCTTGGCCGTGCTTATCTCTTCTACGACCTACCATTTCCGCATCATAAAAAATGAAATAAAAGCAGGGGGAACAAATCAATACGCCTTTCTCCTGGCAGAAGTAATTTAACAAATTGGACTGGCGTTTCTCTAAGACAAATTCGTTTCTAGAATTGCTAGAAATGATTGCACAGGCTCACTCATAAAAGCAAGGGAGCTTTAAATTGCTGTAATGTTGTGGGCTTGCAACCGAAAAGAAGGGCAGTAGCAGTAATCAACACCTGGTGCCGTTCGAGCTCAACTGCTGATGCTCCACTATGGAATGCGCTTTTGATATTCGCCTCTTACTGACATTTTCCTCATTAATCTGACCATCATTTGCTCTATGTAAGATATCCGTTCCTGCCGCGATTTGCCGGATGAGCAGAAGATCCGATCATGTTTATTTTTTATGCATTGAGTCTGTGTCCCTCTTCCTAATGGTATCCTTCCGTGAAGACTACGGATTAATGACGCATTTGTTGAGATATTATTTCCGCCGTCTTCACTCTTTAACCTTGAACTTGGTCGCGTTTGTCTTCTGCTTTTTGTGTTCGCTCCGTTCTATTTATGTTTGATTTTTTTTCAAATTCAGATTCAGATTCAGAACATTAAAGATATCGAACCAAATCACCTCAGGATTAATATGTGCATAGTAGGTGGCGGTCGTGATGCAGTGTCCACACTTTTTTTTGCTATTTTTCGCTATTGTGTCAATTGACAGGCTTTATTACATCTGTGCATTCATCTCGTAGGCTCAACTCGCACACTGATTCTCCTCTCTCCCTTCAAGAAAGCGTCTAGTCGTCTAAGCGATTTCCAAGCTATTCACAAGCTAGCATTGCTCTATATATTTCTAGCAATTTCTAGCGAACGGGTCGTGTAAATGTAGAAAACAAAGATGAAAGTAATGTTTAGTTTCTCAGAACAGCAAGTGAATGAATCCGTTTCTGAACATTTTGTTAATCTAGCGGCACTGTTCTGCCTGGATTACGATGCAGTTTTAACTAAGCGAACTCAGGATTTTGCAGGATTACAACAAGTATAATATTATATTTACAGGTAACATTAAATTTTTCAGCATTTATAGAAATTTTGGGCTTTTCCTTTACCTTTTCGCTTTTTTTTTACTTCCTAGATTTCCTAAAAACAAAAAATGACTTATGGAAAAATAGCTCGCTTGGGCAGCATTTCTTGCTGAGAAAATAAACCAGACCGAATATGCAATTATATTTAATGGCGTTGGATCCCAAGAGAAGATAATGTGGTTCTTATGGCCTCGCTGGATAGCATAGATTTGCAGGATATTTGGTTCCGGGGAGACGACACCGATTTCATATAGCGTGCGAAACAGCCGAATCGTGGGGATTGGGATTTCGCCCACTCTCGTAACGTCAGTCAGAATTGGCCACCGTAGTCATACGAATAACTTTACTCCATCCATTTTCCACGCAATTTGCGCGTCAATAAGCTTGAATAAATAATTCAACAATTAATTGAACTCAGTTGTTCGGTGAGGCCTTGTCGAAGTTTCAACCCATTTACGAGGCGATCTTCTCGAAAATTGCACGAATATATAAAAAAGGGCTATTGTTTGTTTAGTACATTAGCTCATATGTCATCATCCTGTTTTGCCATTTGACACTGTTTAAAAATTACCAACTGACTGGTAAATAAAACTTCTATCGAGAGGACTATTGCGGTAATTTTGGAGCTGGTATTTGTAGGGGCAAGTGTTATTGGTTTGCCGGAGATGTGAAGCATAAATGGCTTTGTCTGACGGAAATCATGATTATAGGCCCCAATAGATGAATTATGGAAATGCATGTTCTGGAAATGCGCATCTGGAGAGAATCGTGTCAATTAATGAAAATAGTACTGACCTTGAAATTAAGAAACATTAAATCAGCGTAAAAAATCAAAAACACTAATTTATTAAAGAAAGAAATTCTTATTCTAATCTGCTGTTTCTAATTCTTCTAATTCTGTTTCATAACGCTTACCACTCTTTTTTTCTGTTCAATTAAAAAAGAGCCATTACTTATGCGTCAACGCAATAAGTAAATTTGTGAGCTCGCGTCATTCTTCCCTATCTTTGAGATTAACGCTGATAAGAAGGACTACTTCTTTCCGAACTTTCCGAGAAAACGTTGAGCTATATATAATGTTAGAGCAAGGTGACCTGACTTGTAGTGCAATCGTGTGAGCGGCTGCACTCGAGTAGTGCTCCTCTTGCTCCGTGACTCGATTGGGGCCAGTCCAACAGAGTCCAAGAGCGAGCACAAACGCTAACTTTCAACCAGCTGTAGCTGCACTATGCAGACGAATTACGATGTATGTAGTAGGGGTGGCGGTAACTCTGTCCTCGAGTTAACTTTGTCGCTGTTGAGCTTCACTCTTATTTCTAACATAAATTTGAACTGAAATATCATCAATCAGGTGCAATTATTGCATTTCAAAAGGAATTACTTGGATTTTAGGAGGAAATTCTCTACACTATGTAAGATTGTAAGAACACCATGAAGAGCAAGAGTTTAGAAAACTCATATCCCTTGGAAAGTAATTTCATGCTGTTAAACAAGAATCCAGCAAACTTATCACAACTTTGGATTTCTTTTTAGTACAAGTAAGAAAAGTCGCATAATTGATTTTGGACGTTAATAGTGTATTTTCGCGTTTTGAGCAGAAACGGTTCGACTGTTTGGGCGAACTGAGAGATTGGGTTTCTCTCACTTCTAATGTGTTGGCACCCCAAGAAGCATAAGACACCACACCAATTACAACCATATTCCTGAGAAAAAAAAACATGAAAAATTGCAAGAACAAGGCGGGAATGAGCATTCGCATTCGCAATTTGACAGTGGCTCATAACCATTCTTCCGTCAAAACAACAACTGAAAAACGGAAAGTAAACTTAATTAGACTTAATTTAGATTCAATTGTTGAGATTACACAAATGGAATTACCATATTTCAAAGGCTCATTAGTTGAAAAGCCTTGGATTTCTCGTTGCGTGTGACCGAAGCTGCGTGCGTTGCCTCACACTCTTCATTGTGGACCAGATATATGACGATACAGCAGCGCCATCACAACAGGGAAAACGCAGCAATTTATGGGTGTTTCAGAGATCAACGCAAACGGACTACGGCATGTAAAATGAACGGAATGGAATTCTGTCTTGGTAAGCGGAATTCATCGTGAACTAGAACACATTAAGGTCTTGCAAGGAAATGATATACGAACTCGAAAATAGGCTATTTTTAAAAGCTTTCTGTTCAGCCAGCGCGTTTGTAATAGAGTGACTAAAGTGGGTAGTCAAACGATGCATGGAATACTTGCGGATCTGCTTACGGGAAAATCCTTGACACTATGTTTTTCATCGTTCGC
The DNA here is from genome assembly GCF_031761385.1 of Necator americanus. Classification (NCBI taxonomy): domain Eukaryota; kingdom Metazoa; phylum Nematoda; class Chromadorea; order Rhabditida; family Ancylostomatidae; genus Necator; species Necator americanus. Next base: position 35,491,161 of record NC_087376.1, on the reverse strand, counting down.
AAATTCAGAAATAGAGATATCAGCATTTCTCGAGGTACAAGAATCCGCGTCGAGGCAACACTTCACATCCATGAAATTTATTGAATTAAATCGCATTGAGTGGAATAAATTTGATGGATTACGCGTGTAAAGAGTTGCTTAAAGTTTAGTTAGTTGACTAAAGTAATTGGGTGGGTGGTAAAATTGATTCCTGCGGCGTTTTTGGGCACTCCAATTCCAAAATTTGTAGGAATTATTTCGTATTTTCCATATACATTTGTAAACTACATTCCGAACCCTAATTATCCTGAAAATATCAACAATATCAAATATCAAAGGTTCTCCTGAGTTTGAACAGTGGATTTTCCCTTTATGCGCGATACCGGAAGTGTGTGATCGTACCACTCTTCATCAGCCATGAATCCGTTAAGCTGCTTCTGAAGATCTATGGCGTACTTCATTAAACTGTGATTCTCAGACGTATATGCGAGAAACACGTCTTCAAGTTCTTTACTTCTATGTATTTTCATTCCAGATTTTATGCATTTTTGTAAACTTATTTTTAAAATTTTCTCATGGAGAATTCATCTAAGAAGTAATTTTATTATGATTCCAGCTGAAAGGTGCTTGGACGGAATTCCAAGCTACTACGTAGATACTTATTTTCAAGAAAAGAACGACGAATCTTTGTAGTTAGGATTCATAGTTAATATAAATAAGATTCTTATGCCTTTCTTATATCCATAACATAGTTCCTTGACCGGTGATCCAGCCCAAGTTGATTCGAGTTAAAACTTCAAATTACTTGTTGTATCATAGAGAGAAGTAGTTATCTTCCTATCCTACTCTCCTCAAGTAGTCTACTTAGATTCGAGAGGTAAAGGACTGCTCTAGAAGGCGTCTTTTCGTTGTTGACGGAACTGGCAGGCAACGAACGCGGGCTAATTTGAGAATTGCCACAAATTTAGCCTCACCCAGTTAGCCTCTTCTCAGCCTCCAGAAGCAGCAGCGCATTTTGCATAACGTTTTCGCTGACCTCTACGTTTCAATGACTAAAGGTCGCAAGAGTTATGCTCATGCACCTCTTCTTGAAGTTTTTCCTTCGACACCCACAACGAGAACATCACATTTTTTCAGTAGAATGCCTCACGGGGCGGGGAATCATGCCAACGGTGGTATCTGGTTAACGCGGAAAGGGTACTAGCTCTAAACCTTTCATTTTACCGCTTATTCAGTTCAATTCTGTTTGCTCAGACGTGAATATTTCCTGAGAACAAATGTGTAGAAATTTCTGAATGTACAGTCAACACTCGGTGTGTTCAACCAGATGGTGGCGGCTTATCTGCCGCGGTGCTTTTTCTTATTCTTTTCCTGCTTAACGCACGCTCCTTTCTCCCTCTGCCGCGCTCCAATCGAAACCCCACCGCGTTCTTCCGGTTCAACACGTTTGACAGTGACTGTACGTCTGTAAAGGGAATTCCCCATCCGCCTCTGATTTTCAGGCAATATCGCGATTTCGTGAAATTTCTTAACATCGAAGTAAATTGACCGATTTGTGCTATCATCTCTTTCAAGCTTATTATTGGTTTCCTTGCTGCCCCATTGATGGTGGTCTCCTTGGAATCGCACGAGCGATTATCTTCTGATTAAGCCACTGTAACGGCGAGAAATTGATTTTCTATGTTAGCTCTGTTGTTATATGTTCATATATATTCATAGTATATGCTTTGTTCTGAGGAAGTGTCTTACGAAGTTTTTAGAAGGCTGTAAACAAGTCAAAAAAGATCTCGCAAAGATTCCCCCAACAACTCGTCCAAACTGCGTTTAATTTATGTTGACATTTTTTGTTCATCAAATGAGTTATCGGTCGCCTTCCATAAAGGTTAAGTCTATTATCTTATAGAAGAGAATGGCTTTAAAGACCATGAAGTTTCACTCAAACCAACCTGCTCTGATGTCCATCCAAAAAAAGGAAAAGATAGATTTTTAATGTTTTGGACTAGATGATCGATCGCGTAGTTGCTTTGAGATGACGTGATGAACCAGATGCAGTCAGTGCGCCTTCGTGTTCAGGCTACCCTCTTAACAAACTCACCCGTCCTCTCAACCTCCGCAGTCCTCTTTGTACTTTTTTCGTTTTGAATGAGATTATACTTTCTTCTCTGTCGTTGTCCAAGGAGAAAACAAGCATAGAAAATGCCAAAATTTGGATATGCTTTGGAATTGGATGAATTCACCGGCGGCTAGCGACCTATTGAGTTCAGCCTTTGACTTCAATATTCAATAAGAGCAAGCTTGTTCGGCTGCGGCGGAAAGTGCTGAAGAACTCAGTCGAAACGTCACTCTCGAAAAGAATGCATTAGTGGAACGGAACAAAGAATTGAAATTGCAGATTTCGCAACCTGAGCGACAAACTAACTTGTGTTGAAAAAAGAAGGAAGAAGTTGAAAATTCGTGTAGAGAAACATAAAACAATGCATCACACGAATCTCCAAAAAAAGCCGGAATTGCTCTGTAAATTTCCATCGTGGTTGTGGTGGGTCCTGTCTTTACTCGCTCAACACACTTGCAAATGTCTTCCAATGAACAGCAGCTAATGATAGTTATTGTTAACAAAAAATTGATGAGGAATTATAAAGTGGAACAATTATGTTTTATTTGCTAGAGAATTTTTAGTCGTGACACTCTTTCTTGGTAAAACAAAACAAGGTGGAGACCAATTCTACTGTGTATTGGTGACGGTGAGCCGCCGATTTTGTTTGTTCGTCTGTTCAGCTTTCTTGTTGGTGGCAACTGCTGAGACAAGTGGTGCAGAACTCTCTTGATGAGCTATTTCTTCATCGGTTAATCTGTCTCTGAGTATATTTCCTTCCGTTATGTTTGAAACAACCTAGTGAGCTTCTTCAATGAGCAACAAATGTGTCTCAAGACGGAGATTCAGTCCTTTGACAAAATTTATACTCCATGCACCAACTCATTGAATGAGATTATACCTACTCATGCAGAGATCCAGAACGTCGAACCTTTTAATCGCGCTATCGTGACGCTTCCGCCGCAATTCGCGTTTTCCGTCCGCTTCGCACACATTTTCCCTTCTTCATGTTCTGCCACCGTCGAAGGCGATTTGCTAGTCCCCGGTTAAACGTATTCGACGCCTTCTATACGTATTATGTAGGTATTTCTATGCATACGATGGAATGTGTAGAGAACTTCACACTTTGTGCTAACATAGCGAAGAGTTGGTCTGGGGTATGCTAGCAAGTAATAAGAACGTTCTGTTAGGATCTTGAAAACAAACAAGAACTTCTGCGCTTCTTAAAAAATCGTTTTGTTACAATTTTTAAGTGAACCACCAAGAAAGGTTAATAATACTTCCTATCTGATCTGTTGCCTCATCTTTAGTAATTGCGGACGAAGATTTTGCTGAAAGAGAAAGCACAACGAATTTAAATTTTTAAGAAGATTTTTAACGAGATATTACTTCCATATGATTATTCAGGACTGAGAGTTCCTAGAGTACTTGACCTTGTTTGTCCCCTCAGCATGTTACTGCACACGAAGTAGCAAACTAACAGAGTACAGATGGCAGCTATAACTGGTGGCACATGCTTCAATTTTTTCGCCAAAGCACATAATTTTCGTGGGATGGTGAAAAATTGCTGTCTTGCATTAATTCATCCCCATTTCATATTTGACATGCCTTCTGCATTGCTTAACTATTTTTCTTGAGAAACTGGAGGCGGGATCCACGTCCGCACCGAAAATTTCTATGGAAACGGAATGTCTTCTCTACTCGTGAATTTTTCATGAACTGCTTGAAATTACCAACATTCTCCTACGGTGGCTATGAGCACCAAGCCTATTACTCTGGTCTTATACACATTATTCAAAGCAGTAGTGGACATTCTAAGACGAGAATCCTCAGCATAAACCATTCATGAGCGTTTTTTACGGGTGTTTAAAATAGACGTACGTTATGTGGGTTACAAGGGTTTCTGTTGTACAGTCTTTGGAGCCCGTCAACTCAGCAACTTCTCCACTTTCATATTCTATATTTCTCACACTCTTTTCCTTCCTTCTTTCTTTCTTTTTCAAACTCGATTCACGCGATTAACCTTTCTTTCTGGAAGCAGAAAGCGAGGAATGAGTGATTCACGCAACTTCTAGATCCGGCTACAAGTAGATTTACAGAGGAATTACAATGATCATGACCTTAAAGGTGTGTCTTATGCCTTACTATGATTGATTTCTTCTGAATAAGTTTCAGTATCGTGCGTATGTATTTGCGGAGTTAAGTGCCTTTGCAAGTTTCAACGAAGCATTCAACGAAGTGATTTTTTCTAAACATGGAACAAAATAAAAAAGACAAAACTTTAGGTTAACAATAACCGCTAGAAGGAGAATTTCTCAATGAACATTGTGAAAACCCAGTCATCTTGGAGATATCGGTTGAACCGATAAAGAATCAGCGTATTTTTACATTCTATTTCACAATGGTTTTCTTGTGACCCTTCTTCAAGAGTAAATCAACTCAAATGTCCGGCCGTTGTCTAACGGGTATAATTCTTTGCAGAATCGACTTAGACGCCATGTTAGATTTCTGTGCTTTGCTATATAGTATAACATTGAAATTCTAGGACTTTTTTTTCCAAAGCAGTTCGAACTATCAGTTTTAGATTATCCACAATTTCAAAGTAGTACTCGTGATGGTTCGAATTGAGGCGTTCATTAGTTTTTCTTTTCACAAACATTTTACACTTCATTTATTTTCCAGTTTCCTTGTTTTCCTCTTTTTTTAGTTACTTGGCAGCCTTCGTCAGCATGAGATGGCTCTGTTGTTTGTTAGTCTTGGTGGCATTTGGTATTGCACTCCTTTTTTTTTTAGTTCCTATCACTTGAACTATGTAACGTTGCAACAACTGCGTTAGAGGTGTCGGATGAGCTCGCGAAGTTGGTATGCAGGACTCCCGATTAACCTGGATGTTTCTGATAAATCTGAGTGCCAGTTCTGCTCCCACTGTTAGTGACCGAAGATTGGGTAGAAATTCTAAAACGTCATTCCACTTGTCGTTGTCGATCGAGTTCGCAGCGTCTGCATCAACAACGTTTGTGGAGTTTCCTAATTCGATGCGATTACGCTGAGAGAGTTTGTTGACATTCGACGGCATGATGGGAAATTATTTTTATTTGCCACTGTCCCAATGTTTTTACTTCTTCTACTGTTGTTTTCGGATCTCGAATACTTAAATGTGGTGGACAACAACTTGATTTGAAAAGAACTAGAAAACAAAGGAAACGTATTGAACATATAAAACAATTCACGTACTAGCGGCTAGCGATGCATGCGTTTTATTTTTCTTCAAAAAAAAAACATTTTTTTAAAGTAAAATTTTGGAAGAATTGAAATTATTCATGTGTCGAATGTTTTGATGTTCGAATAAACTGGTAGTCACGCGCGGTACACACACTGAAAGTAATCTCTCTGTTTTTTTTTTTTAAATTAAGACGAGTGAAACTTTCCAAAATGTAAAATATACTCTCATTCCTTTTTACAACCTTCTTCCATCTTTTATTGTAGATCTGTAATGCCTGTTTTCTAAAATCCACTTCTTCTTGACCACGAATACCTCCTGTGCAAATGTGCAGTAGAAGTGACCGCATTACTGGAAGGATTCTCAATACGAAAATTGTGGACGCATGGACATTCTTGGTAACCTCAAATACCAGACCCAGACACTTTTTATAACGAAAATCAGTGTCGTCTTAGAAACAGCACATATAAACTCTCTGCTCATGCATTCCAATCGACGAAAGCTGTAGCCATCGACACGTTGCGAACGGCAAAAGACGTTTGCAATGGATTTGAGAGAGGAGATCCTCAACTCTAGCCCAGGAGACTACTTTGCTATTGGATACAACTCCTGCTTAACTGGAACAAGACGAAATCGAGGTGTGCGAGCCCGACAAGTGGAAACTCTTCTTACGGATAGATGCCTCTCTATTTCCCCTGCAATCCTGATGAAATGAGCACTGCCACTAGGGCGTGTGTGATGAGACCAGGTTTAGTTGGCCAGTTCGGTAGTTGGAGTACCACCGAACAGTTTGAAGCTTCACCTGGTTCGGGAAAACCAGAGTGACACGACCTCCACAGCACTAGCCTGTGTGATTAGCCCCACAGCCAGACGAGGAGATTGATGAGGTGCCTGCGCTTTCGTATCAATCAGCACATGTAGGGCCGGAGTAACTCATGACACTCTAGGCGCCCATAGAACATAAAACCACGACGGAGCCAATTTTGAAATCAACGCTGGAATTTTGCAGTAGGGACCTAGAACGAATTTGCAAGAGAGAATGCATCTGGTTTACATGGGAACTCGTACCTACCTTGAGTTTTTAAGTAACATCCGAATCAATAGATCTCGCGATCGGTTAGACAACGGTCACCGCTGACCTTCTCAAATCTAGAGTGAGTATTCGGATGAGCCACTACTTCAGTGATTGAAAAGAAGGCTTAGAGGCTGGACTGTCTAGTTTAGAAGAGATTCGATGGATTAGAAGGTCGAATCAACCATTTCAAGCGCTGAAAATGGAGATTTGCCGAAACGTCAGCCGAGAAAATCAGTTAACAACCTCGTTCACAGTTCATAAAAAATTAATAGATGCTGCTAAATGGTGCTCCATCGATTTCTTTGCTTTGTGCGAAAAGATTTAATCCACATAACTGCGTCATAAGTTCACTGGCTTCGCAGCAGCAGTACGTGTTTCTCTTTACTGCGTAACTAAAGAAATGACTGTGTCGAATTATCCAGTTCTTACCGTTTTAAAAGCAGAACAGGACGTCAGAACAAACTAATTTTTTGGAAGCTTCCATTGAGTATTCTCCAAGCGTTGTTTATTCTCTGTAACGTTGGTAATACTGCGACTATATGACATCATAGGACATCATCGAACAAACAATGACGTTGGTGGCGTTTCTGAAATTCCAAGAACTCTACGAACAGCTGTTTTCTTTGCTATTCTTACTCATTCGCTCCTAGGATTCTCCTCTTTGTGTTTCAGAAGATTTTGTCGTGTGCGGAAAAGGGCTTTCTGGAATTGTTGCAGTTTGTATTTCAAACATTGACGTTAGCCTCATGGGATTTTCGGGCTCCCATAGATTCTTTTCAGGACAAAAGCCACTGTGTGCAAAGCGAAAGATTGATCCCCCCTCATATTTTTTCCCACATCACATATATTTCATCTTTTTTCTCGCTTTTCTAACGGAGACAGAGTTTCAGTGATGAAGAAGACCAGGATGTTATGTTGAATAGGGTTAGCCTCTGCTTATGTTTCTGTTCTTATCGTGTGTTCCACTGTGTATTCAAAATTCACTCATAAACGCCGAGATCCTGGCTGGTGAACCGATCGACTACACTTCTTGCTCCTTTTCTATTCAAACCTCAAAAGCTGCGTTTGAAGAAAGCAATTTGATTGACTTTTCGCGTCGTAAGCTGTGACATACACTGACAAATGTGGAATGTGAACCTTCCAAAACACTAACTGGGATTCTGCTTTTGGTTCTTATTGGGAAGTGAACCGTCTGTGCACGTCATTCGTGCTAGACTCCGATTTTAACACTCTTCAACACAGCACCGGAGTTGCTGAATGTGCAGCTGTCTGTCTACCAGAAAAGGCCTGACATGCAGCTTCCAAAGACTGACAGGCAATCTTTCAAAACAGCGGAGGATTGTAATTGTTATTTCTGATAACAATCATGATATATAATAACGGGCTTATTCTGTCACGTGTGTGTGTGTGTGTGTGTGTGTGTGTGTGTGTGTGTGTGTGTGTGTGTGTGTGTGTGTGTGTGTGTGTGTGTGTGTGTGTGTGTGTGTGTGTGTGTGTGTGTATATGTGTGTGTGTGTCTCACGAAATTCGAAAAAAGGGGTGCGACGGGTACCGCGGCGCCGGATTGGCGCGCCGACGCCAGGCACCTATAGAAGGAGGTGCGACGGGTCCACCGGCGCCAGGTAGCCATAATATGGGGTGCGACGGGTCCACTGGCGCCAGACACCTATAGAAGAGGATGCGACGGGTCCACCGGCGCCAGAAACTTATATAAGGGGCTGCGACGGGTCCACCGGCGTCGGATTGGTGCGCAATAACTTCGTGTGCATGACGCAAAAGATAGATGGTTGCAGCCGTTTGATAGCAGTGGTCACAGCACGCTTTGCTTTTCATCTTTATGACTCCTCCGCGTGCCTATTTCCTTCTTCGTTCGCCTCACGTTCGTAGCATGCCGTTCTCAGAAAGTGGAAACGCTCATGCAAACAGCTGCTTAAATAGTAGCAAGATGTTTACGTGATCTGACGTGGAACGTTATCTTTATCAGTAGGATGATGTCTTTCACGCCATTTTATGTTAAAACATTCTATGATAACTATTAGGGGAAATCAGGAAGAATACCCATACTTTGAGTAATGCTTTCAAATAGTATTTACATTAATCTGGCATCAAAGGAGTGTTTGTCGCTGATGGTTGAATATTCTCCAAATGTAGAATTGACGCGTTTAGAAGAAACGCTCCGTAATCTTTCGCCTTAATTTATAATATAAAGAAGAGAAGGAAAGCATTGTTTAAAAAAATCTAATTTTACAGAAAACACTACTACTATTAACTTTCATTGATCAGTGAATGGGAGCGAAGCTAAAACCACCGAAAGTCTGAAGTCCGGCTTTAGCCGGACATTCAGACTGTGAGATAATAATTATCAATTTTTGAAATTTTTGAACTCAGGTCCATGACTCATCTTCCAATTGAAAAGGATTAAATTCAATTTGTCTATTAGCTCTAACGGAGCAAAGGAAGGAGATAAAAGGACATCTTGTACACTGTCACAAAGAATAGTTTTTCCTCACTTCTAGCTTTGCTGCATTCTTTTTCATTCTCCATTCATGGACTGACTTTGCTAGAAGGACTTAGAAAAGTACGAATGTGCGTACCTTGGTTACTTGAGTGGTGGAGAGTGGGTTTCTGGGATTCATCCGCTCATAGTTCCACCTAACGGAATATCCGATAAAAGTTTGAGTATCGGAAGTTCAGTGTGGACTGTTTTTCAAACATTTCTTTGGAAATTTTGCGGGACATTTCACTGCCATTTTCTATCACTTGCAGTTCGATTTGTAAATGATGAAATTCGAAAAAAAAAACCGGATTATCGAAGAAAGACTATAAACTCTTTTGAACTACTTGCACTAACTCTGCAATTCTTTGTAAACGAAAAGAAGGCCGCTTGGTATGTACATCCAGACCAAATAATAGAGATGTGGATTAGGAAGAAAGGAAATTATATAAAGAAAGGTTTAAACAACCTCTGAAGACGGAGACAAAGCTTCCAATTCCGGTCTTTCGCAGACTTTCCCACGATCTTCTCCTCAAACCTGAGAATAGTTTCTCGCTGGGTTAGATTGAAAAGTTGAGATAAAGTTGTTGTCGTCGAATAAAAAATCTAAAAGTAAATCATATCCCAAGTGGGAAAGTTAAGCAAGTTCTATTTTACAAGAACGCTTTTGTTGAAGCCTGAAAAGAGGAGGCCACTGCATAAAGCTATTATCATTCCGAAACCTTTTGTATTCGAGGAATCAAAACTAAGAGGGAGATTAGTTCTTCGACTCTCCCTTTCTAAGCACCGAAAAAAGCGCTGAAGATGGAAATGACCTCAGACATGCAACTTTCTCATGGGTTCCTATACATTCTCAGCTCAAGATGTGTACAACACAGATTCAAGAAAGCAGAGCAAATAGCATGAAGTTGATTTTGCGAGGAGAGGGTTTTTTTCGTTTGCTGCAGTTCATACTTCCCGCCAACAGTCACCGCTCCCCACTCATTTCATCGCGAAAATGAACTTTATCATGTTATGCTCGTCCATCTACTCTTATCGGAGTGCTCTTAGTTTGAAACAAAACTTTTTTGTGCTTGGTGGTCGAGTTTGATGGTGGAACAGAAGCAGGAGTAAGTTGTTTGATTGTTTACTTTAGTCAAGTTCTGAAATAAACTCACATGTGCAACAGCTGCGCTTCGAACCTGTCAAGAATTTTTATTTAGCCTCATTGATTATGAACGGGGGCTTGGAAGCACACCTTCATTTCAGGTCCTAGCACACTCAGAATAGCCCAACTCTAAGGATGTAGAATTCCCGAACAAGACTTCGAAATTTTTGCAAAAGTGTGCACACGCGACAATTTATTTCTTCCGTAGTTTGAGCTTGTAGTGGTTCAGTTTTACGCTCGTGTAAGCGTCGTCGACAGATTTTGATTTTGAGCGATCGTGATCCCTCGAAGCCAATGTTGCTATGTAACTCAACACCACAGAAAATATGACTTCATACGTCGTTTCAAACTGACCAGTAAATCCTGGCACGCTAGTGAGAATGAAGAACGTATCAAGTAAGAGGGTCGCAATGACTTTCTACCATGATATCTCGGTAGCTTTCGTGGAACGGAACACTATGCGCCGAAGTGCATTCAAAATTGAACTTTGCTGCAGAAAATATGCAACCAGATTGCAGATGTGAAATTTGCTCAAAAATGAATAATAAAATAAATATGCTCACATATGTGCATAGTTGTCATCGCGAACGCTGCAGAAAGTCGGATTTGGACATTGAGTGCAATAAAACTGTTGATATGGAAAATGAACAATAGCACACAAAACAAAAAAATCCAACTTTAACAAAAGTGCTCTGCTCAGCAAAAGCTGCTAGCAACTAAAACTAGTGCGATGTTTCCTAAGAAGCTGCGTTGACATTCTGGAATGAAGAAGCTAATGCTAGAATTTCTTTGTAAAATAAAAGGCCCCTTTAAAAATAGTAATCAAATGTAAAATCTGAATTATAGAATTTTTGCAGTAAAGTTAAATAACAGACGCTTAACAGTTCAAACGTATCTTCGACGATTACTACTGTAATCTACATGCTTTTTTCCTCGTCAGTGCCAAAGTCGTCCACTGAAGTGTTTCATTTCGTATTTGCTTTGGTTCGCTTTGTGAGGACGCGGCGTTTGCGATTTCAATGGTTAAGAGGTAATTTCCTTTGTTGACTACCTTTCTTGACATGTGGTCTTATTCGGGTTTGCGCATTTTCTACCTCGGCGTTTACTCGCACACTTGGAGTTTGTGTGATGTGTTTCATTCGCTTGTTTCGCTTACGGAACGTATTGAAATTCATCCTAGGAGTTTTTTTTAGAGATCTTGGAGCGTCATAAGCCTTTACAACCTATTTATCTACTTTCTTCTCTAATTTATAATCATACTGGAAGGATTGCAACGAGTCCTAGCAAAATAAAAAAAAGGGTCCATGAACACCGAAAGAATGAATAAACTGCTGGCTGTGTAGCTGGCTTGAAATTTGATCCCGTTCGCATATGGTCGGATAAATGAAGAACTTCCCGTTTCCTCAGAAATATTCTTGTTTGCTTCGCGAATGTCTCAGATACGTAACCACTTCAATTTTCAGAATTGCGGTTTTGTAATCTTCTATCGGGTAATCTTTTTAAATGGAAAACTAATCAATAACCATGTGGGGAAAGAACTTTTTTGTCGACTCCAAACTCTTTATCGGTATATACAAATACTTACCACTGGATTACTTGCTGTTCTGAACAGTTCACCTTACAATGAGCTGAAGTCGTCTCAACGTTCGCTCATGACTTGGAAAGCTGTATCTAGAAAAGAAGTGAAAACCGCAAAACCTCTGATTTTTTTCGACTTACGAAAGCACAGGCGTCTCGTGAGCACTTCTTCTTATTTTCGAACATGCAGGCTTATGTGCAATAACTTCTCCTCCTTGCGGTACTGCTAATTTGATGGATTGATAAGGAAAATTGTGTTCTTTTCTCCTCGTAAGCACCGTTCTTATTAGGAAGCTTTCCTTTGCAGCCTTATTGCACTTAGGAACGTAAAACTGTTTCAGCCTGACTTGATAGGACTCACGCGAGTCTTTGCGTGTCCTTTCTCATTCCTGTTCATTTTGTTGCGTTCTATACACTCTGCATTCTTCTTACGTATAGCTCCTATTCATAACATCGAATCTCTCAGTCCATATAGGTTTTATATCCTTTCCATGTAAATATTTCTGTGAATGAAAATTCTTTTTTCGTAGTCTGGAGATATTTGTCAGTTTCAGAAACAGATGCTAACAAGTGTCAGATGTTGGACAGCTGCTTTGTTCTTTTAAGATCGTTTAATGTGCATCTTTTCTCCATGAAGGATAAAAGCTACGTGCTCGGCGTTTATCGATTCCTTTCGGGGTGCATCTACGAGTTCGACTTCTATTTGCAGAGATTTGTGAACGGTCTGCAGGCCTACAATGATTTGAATGGCGAGCCCATGTGCCTTTTTTCCCTCCCAGACAAGTCTGGTTTAAATTTATCGACCCCGGATCTATGAAAAGAACGGTTGCCACTAAAACGATTTTCGAACCATCGACCATGCAGTCGCAGGCGAACCTCTTGCCAACTGCGCTTCTTGATAGTGTGTCGTGGACTTTTACAACTGCCGCTTGGCGTATGGAGGACAAACATTGTGTTTTAATTTTTTGTCGACGGAGAGTTTACGGTTGAAATTATCTTTCAGTAGAGTGTGGACATAGACGAAACTCTGAGATCTGCTCCCATTTTTGCAGCAAATTTCTGCTCAATATGTTCGAATCCATTTCTGCACATCGCCTACGAAAGATCTTTATTTCTTCCCATACAGTAAGCAACACTGGTTACAGACTGCAAATGCTGACGCACACGGAGGTCCCACAACTCCTGAAGAGGCACCACATTGTGAAGGGATATCGTCCGTTGTACCAGCCGGTCCATTACTATTACAAATCGGCCTTTCGTTCGCACAATGAACTGGTTAGTCGTAGTTTTCATCCTCCAACCCTTCCTCAAAAAAAGGAACAGAAAATCCTCGTACTGAATTGTTCTGTTCCAGATCAACGTCTGGACGCACTTTGTTCCCGCTGTTTGTTTAATTCTATTCTATTTCTTCCCTGAAGTATTCTCGCCATCACCACGACTTCCTGTGCTTGTACTATATACGGGTATTGCTACGCTTCTTCTAGGATCAACACTTGCCCATTTACTGGTTAGTGGATTACTGTAAGCAACGATGCACATTCCATTGAGGGCAAAGAAGAAACACTACTTGGTGCATACGAAAAGACACAACCACTTCTAATGGTAGCACACCATGAAACCGACGGTGTTGCAAATCTCACCACGAATAGACAGGGGAGGGGTGTAGTTTACGAATAAAAGCATAAATGCAGTCATTTCTCGCTAGTGGTCCAGAAAAAGACGTGTGGACGACTCTTGCCTGCCCGGTGTCCTCTGATGCAGCTTATTACGGAAAGTAGAAGGACGGCAGTCTGCAACGCGTCCGCGGTTGTGCACATGTTTGGGCGTCTGCTGTTTATTTGAATTATATTACATGGACTGCTGATGTTGCACGAGTTGCTTCTATGCTACCACGCGTAAAAAGGTGCATCGTTGGGAACACCGGCCCAACCTGGGGAAGTTTCTCACGCATTTTGTTTCGGAATACAAGACACTGATTACGCTCCTAGTCGTAAACTACACCCCCCGTACATATCTATTTGTGCTGAGATCTCAACATCGTCAATTTCGTTGTACGCTGCCTTTGAAGTGAATCGAATTTTCCTGTGTTTCTCGTGCAGTTTTTATTTTTCCTTTTTCATACTAATCTGTTCCAGCATTCGCGATCTCCACATGATCACATTTTTTGGTTCCTTGTCGACTTTTCTGGAATTGCTCTATTCGGATGTTCAATAGGTCTTCAACGATATAGTTGCAGCACAGACATGATCAACGTTGTCCGCCTGGTATACGAATTTCTGTCGTTGCACTGTAGAATATCATATAGAATATCAATATCAGCATACCATGCGCCAGTTATTCCATATGGTCAGGTCAAAACGAACTCTTGGTATAGCTGTGCGAGCGGATGCGCTCAAAGCGGCGCGATAGAGACAGGGATTGCAATCGAGGTGGGACCATAGCTGATTCTGTTAGGACCGAAGAGATGAGTGGAGCCAGCGGGGGTCCCATATCGGTCGCAAAAACCAATTCCACTTCGCTACTTACGCAACTGCACCAGTCTTCGCGCAGTTTCGGCGCGGCTAACTTCCCTTCAAACAACATACGACATAATATGTATAACAATAAAAAAGAAACAGCTAAAAAATAATTGGAAGATTTTAACTCAATCTATGGGAAACTGGAAGGACAGTGCCATGAGAAAATGAGTCCAATGTTCTAAATTTCTACATTTTATGTTGAACTTGTGAAATGGATTTGTCTGGTATGCGTTGCGTTTCTGGAAACGAGATTCTCGATTTGATGCATCCATGCAAACTCTTCTGAAGTCGGCTCCGCACCACTGACGAATCCGATAAACTTCTAAGAAAAAAGAAATGAATGAAAAAGAATGGAACACTTTCGCAAAATGATCTTGGGGGAGTCTAAAGCAGACGAGAAGATGACGAAGATGTTTGCACAGCGAATTGCGGTCCCGAATTCCTGAATTCATTGTGAATCGAAGTTCCTTGACACAAACATCAGTAACTGTCTGCACACGAATTATTTCATCCGCAAGCTTGGAACATTAGAGCTTACAAAAGAAGCCGAATTGGAGTGAAATTGCTAAAGCGGTAGCGCTTACAGTGATGCGGTGGGACCTCAAATCCGCTCGAGTCTGAAGCTCGCGAAGGTTCTATCACAGCCGCAATCGCAATAGCTAGAAAATAGTATAGCATCCCATCACACTATAAGGGATGTCAACTAACATCCTTGGGACATTCTTGGGTGCTCTTCTCACACTTCATTTCTTCTATTTCAAGAAATAGGTCGCAAAATTGTGTCAAAATCTATATGTCGTGCAATCTGATCACCCTAACATACGATACATGGTGAAGGAAAGACGCTATGGAACCACATGTCATGACAAACAAATATGAACAGGAAAGTTTCCAGAATTCAGCGCAGTGATGCTTCAAAAAATGAGGAAACTCGGTGAGCCCGTAATTTCCTCAAGGCTCCTAGGCACAAACAAGCCTCCAGAGTATACATAACTGAAATTTCACGTTGCGAAAGATGCCGAAGTAGATTTATATCGTCATGATGCCATTGAAGGCTGATTTTCATTTGAAGACGTTCTTATAAGTTTTTTTTGAAATCACTCTCAGTAGCATGTCAGAAGAAATTCTCCAATTTCTTCTTGGATGAACTCTTTTACTTGGTCCAAGGACTAAGGGCAATGTTTGAAAACTTCGGGTTTGAGATAATTTCGAAGAAAAAAGTCACAAGGACTTAGATCAAATTTTTGCAACTGGTTAACTGTATTGAAAACGTGTTTTTATTTTGCTACTCACTCGTTTAGGCTTATCTTCCGTCTTTGCTGTTTATCGTACTAGTTCTTCAATTCCTCTCTGCCTGTTATCTTTTTGTATGCCGGCCCGATTGGCCGTGGAGACTAGAAGTTCGGATGGCAACTTGTCTGCTACTGGCTCTCTGGGTCCATCTACCCCTGTTGAGTAGATACATGGTATGTTTCCTCTTCACCGCTTGACTTTACGAAAAGAACAGTAACGGTGCTGGAGGATTCGTCTGAATAATTTCCTCTAATTTCAGCAGGCTGATTACTAGCCAGTGCTTAACTCAATTCTAATTAAAGTTATTTTTCAAGTGTTTTCATCATGCCTCAGTTATTCTCTTATATTCATTACCAGTCTGAACCTTCGGATAAAGCCGGAGTCAGGACTTCTCGTGGCGCTTGCTTCACACGCCTTCACTGATCAAAAGAAATTAAAAGTAGTGGCATTTTCTGTGAAATAAAATTGTTCCAACAACGTTCTCGTTTTTTTGGGAATTTTAAGATGAAAGACATCATAGTTTTCCCTCTAAATCCGTCAATGCTACACTTGGAGAATACTCGAACGTGATTTTACATTTATTTTTTTCTATTCGTTTATTCCATTCGACAACACCACATTTTCAGGAGATTATTCGAACTATTGATTTTTCTCCTGTTTTCCCCATCCATTAGCACAGAACAATGTGTTATCGTGAAACGTCGTCATCTAGTACAGAGAAAGTTAAGGTTCTACCACAGATAACGTAAACTGTTGGCTACTACTTAAGCAGTTGTTTGTATGCGTGTTTCCAGTTTCTGAGGGAAGAGACTGATCAACCTGATGAAGGAAACGTTTGGGGGACTACGCATGTAGAATGCATAGAGGTAGAACGCACCATATGGAATTTTCACGACTATGAAACAGTTCACAACGTCTCATCTAATTCACTTAGAGTTATATCACGGTACCACCGCACTACGACACACCAAATCGATGCTGCAGGACCCATCTCACCCTATTTTACAGCTTGCTGGCGCCGGCGCACGAACTCAGCGCTGCCGGATCCGTCCCACTCCATTTTATTGCTTTTTTCTGACCACTGTGAGAAGAATTCCAATAATAGGTAACTACGGCCAGTGACACTGAATAGTACTTTTAGTGCTTGTATCACATCGCAAATTTTTGGAAACAGTACTAGTACTATGTCTAGAAGACCCGCTTTTGAGCAGTACTCGTAAGGAGAAACAAAGCAACAGTGAGAGAAGTTTAGTTTTTCAAGGCGATACGAAAGGATCCTTTCAAAGTACTTTATAAAATTAAATAAGGAGGAAAGTGCTGTAGGAAGTTCTGAATAAGACCAAACTGTTTAAGATGTCTATTTATTTTATTGCGGTGGGAACTTTAACTAGAGTGAGTTAAAGTTACTGCAGAGTTTCATTCAATAAAGTTTTAGGCAGAAGATTCGTCAGCAGACAACTCTCTTCACTTGCATAGCAATGCTTTTAGCTGGCTTTTATTCAGTGGAATCTTTATGGGAGCAAAAGTTCCTGAACGATTTGCTCCTGGTCTTTTTGATATTTTCGGTTATGGACATCAGGTTGGTGGGCTTGGTGCTAAGTGCGGTTGTAGCAGGAGAATAAAAAAAAATATTTCGTTCCTGAACGAGATAGTGAACCGAAAATAATGGGTAGATCGAATTTGTTTCTTGCTTCTGGGGGTTCTTCTTGGCGGATGATCTGTTTACTCACAAGTGGTACAAATTGCATTTCTAAGTAGTTTTTGGAAGGTAGAAATGTCGCAATTAATAATAAGAGGATTTTCCCCGTAAATCGGAGAAAAACGGGATACCATCGTCCCATGGCAGCCACAGAAAGTTAAGAGTCAATTCTTGCCCCCTCATTTAGACAGGTATCCCGAACGTGCAAAGAACAATTATACTTCAGACCTCTTCAGAGACTCGAATTCGCGTAGTCTGCCATATCTGTTACTGTTTAGTTTTATCAGCATTAATTGGGTATTCGGGGTAAATTCTAAAACTTTTTTTTTGTTTTAAAGACAGTATTTTATGGAATCGCGAATGTCTGGGGTTCTCGTGGAGAATGTAGGCTTTGCGATGCAGACTCAGTATGCTCACCTTTCCCTGACCGCTCGTACTACTAAAAATCCAAACATCGAAGATTTCATGATGTGATGTGGCCTATAAGGGCAGAGAAGGTAATTACGGCTCTGATTTCAGCTATTTCATCTTTGCATCATTATGGTGGCCTGGAACCTGTGTGACGCCGCCCACTACGACTGTGCACCTTCTGCGTGGAACTCGTCGATAAATATTGAAATCGGTGCTGCATTTCTTCTTTCAACGCTTTTCACTGTGTGTACAGTGAAAGCATTGTCAGCGAAAGCGCGGAACATCAAGTACAATTAAGAACTGGTATTAAGATGACGAATACGGTACTAATCTTCCCAGCCATTCTTTGATACGGTTCCTGATATTGACCTCCGACGAATTTCCTAGTCTAAGCTCGTTTTTGATTTGTTTCAGATTATTGTGCTTAGGTAATGCATAGGAATGATCTCTTTTAGGGTACTTTCACGGTTGTACGATTGAAGTGATACAATTGAAAATGTTATCTTTATTGTGATAGAGTTGTGTAAAAAATGTAACTCGGCTTTTTTCACCTCAAAAACCTCACAAGTACCTCAAAACATTCACGCAGTAACACGCATAAACAAAGCATGACCACATGCAGACATCAAATATACACTGTTAATAGCGCAAATGATTTAGAAAAATATTATTCATTTATTGGTTTTGTGTGTTTAACTAATAACGCGAGGAGCTGTTTACAGCCAACTTCTTAAATATTTTCGCCACTATTGCCGTTTGGTTCTCTGGGCTGCGCAGATAGACAATGAGCCTTCATATTCTTACTGTTACGAATTTCGGAATCTCGTGGTTCGCCATTTTCTGCCAGGGAAATGTGCACAAACATTCTGAATTGGTAGCTGGTCTTTTGTGGGTGGGCCGTACGTATGGTGAATGTTGACTGAGTAGGTCGTCCTTTTTGGCTTGGATAGAGCACACAATGCAACAGTCACAAATCCCGATCGCGAAGCCTCTCAGCTGCCTGTAATATAGCTTAGTTCAGAGAAGATAAAGGGCTTTATGCATTCGCACAAGAACGGCACGACCTTTCTGATGGCGCACCCAAAGGAGCTGAGACAGTGATAGTGTTTGTTGAGTAGCTCAAATGCGGTTGGTGTTGCAACGCCAGTGGGGTGATGCCTTCAAGTAGTGGCCCTATTAAACAGCCGTGACATTACGTGAGTCTCCAAACCCGTTCGTTATAGATGGAATTTCGAAATTTTTAAGATTGTTTAAAGCAAAACCATTCGGTGAGTTTTTGAATATATATAAGAACGTGAAGAACCAGACAGGTAGAGAGACCGTACATTAGTCGAGCAGTATTTGTTTGTGTAAGCCCTGCAGCTTTTATTGTTTCAACATAAACTCTACATTACATTGCACCTTCATGAAATTCGTCTGCAGTGTTGATCAGAACCGACTTTGCTTTTTGAAAACTTACTTTTTTGCAAGTATTTCTTGTTGTATTCATGCTCAGTCCAAATGATGATGGGCGTCAATAAAATCTTAAAGGCATCACTCTACGAATCTGAGGTGGTACGGAATTCAGGTGGAGTATTCTTATAAGGGATAGTAGATTATGGAGAGGAGTGTGATTCCGTTCATTTCTTCCCAGTTGCCGTAAAAAACGGTCCGGAAGATACGGCTTCGAGCGTTCTGGCGCGTTACTTTCTACAACGAGTTCGATTGAAGGGCGCCAGCATTGCGCACGCGCGACATCGACATCGATCACCTCAGATTCGTGGAGTGATGCCTTCAAGGTTTTCAGTCTCACTGAAATCCACTTCGGATTAACTGGGCTCCAATGTTGCTTCTTCAAATGGAGAAAATCTTGACAGCCTAAGTATAGACAGAGAATAGTCTTCTCAGTAGAGAGGCCTTACTTCACAAAAGGAAAAAATGATAAAGGATAAAGTGTCTGGCGTTAATCAATCCGCTTGGGATGCGCCAACACGTACACTTCAATTCAGGGTCGTTTGAGGTTCACGAACATGTAACTGGCCTATACAATGACTTGCGGGGGCTACCCAATGTGTCAAGTCAGTGTTTTTATCCTCCCAAACAGGTCTGGCACCAATTTATCAACCGGGAGACAAGAGGCTTGATTTGAGCTAGGGCGGATTCGAGCCTCCGATCGATCGTGCAGGAAGCGGAACCTCTAACCGCTGCAGGGAATATAACGTTATCAACAGTGTCGTGGTTGGTTGTTTGCACTGCTTGTCTGCTGATCGAGGCCCCAAAGCAGTCCTATTAACTACCACTCCGTTTGACTTTAACCTTTAGGATGTGCAAAGTAGCCAATAAGCAAGAGAATGCTTTTGTTTCATAAGGATACAGTAATAGCGAAACAATTAGATTGTAAGTGAAGCAAAACTATGCACGAAGCAATGTTCTTTTAGATGAAATGGCCGGTAAAGCTTAAGCCCAATAAAGTAAAATTAACCATGACATTGTCGATAAGTTCCATCGCACCATATTTAGCTTGCTAGAAACGCGGCAATTGCATTTGTTCGACTATTCTGCGCGAAGCCATAGCATGCTGCAATTAATTCTTCCTTTCAGACTTTGGAAATTAAGAAATTACTGGCTCGAGTATGAATACGATAGGAAATATAGCGAAAAGTAGTAGGTTGCCAGAAAATTAATTTGCTACTCATTTTCGCCGCGAACACACTTTACGAATGCGCAAGTTCACAGTCGCATAGCAGCTCAGTGATGAGGGATGACTCAGTTCGCGTCCAAACTCCTCAAAAGGTAGAATGTATTTTGCTTCCACGTTCACTTTGCTCTGCCCGGATTCGAGGACCATCTCCTGCCAGAGCGATCTAAAGGAATCCATCTAAAGGAATAAAGATTCCCAAAATTTGACGGAAAAGAAAATTTTATCTGGAGGACAGTTTGCTTGCGTTGCAATAGCTATATTTCCTAACCCAGGGCCTAAAGTTGGCAGTTGTAGCAAATCCTTCCCCTAATACTTCGTTCGGGGAAGGAAGCCGGCTGTCTTCCGTGGCCGTATCTCGTTTCGCCACCCGCCGCCAACTTGATCCCCAGGTTGGGGAGCGGTCTTATACGTGTAACCAACAATCTATGAAATTGTAAGCAGTACGTACGCTGTAGTGTGTGCGCTGGAGACATCATGTCACGTTATTAACTGTTTTGATGATGTGGGGTCTCTGCGTGACAATACGGAGTTTGTTTTCCAAATTACAAATAGTGAGTATGGCTATGTTCAATTTTCCCCAATCATTCCGAATATTTCGGCGTCGAAGACGGCTTTAGTTCCTACGAAGTACGTCCTAACCACCCTCAAGTAAAGCCGATATGCCGATGGTAGGGCGCTTCCACGTACCTCGTAGGGACCAACGCTAATCTCACGCCGTTGTTCAGGACGATTAGAGGTCTGCATACCCGTGATCTATGCACTAAACTCCATATATTTGGCTTAACTTTGTCATGACTACGTCATTTTCGTGAAATGTTGCCTTTAACTCACTTATGATACGACCTCGTTCCAATAACAAACATGCTCCACTACCGATCCTAGGCAGGTCAGCCGGTTCGAGTTGATTTTCACCGATGTTAATGCATAAGTTGAAATCCAAACCACCAGATAAGCAGCAAATAATCTCAATGAAAGCTTCATGTTGATCTTCAAATCCGATCTGTTACAGCGTTTTGAGCTCCAGCTACATTCCGTTATGATCATATAACTTTCAGCAGAAATGATGCAGAAATGAATGCGATGATGGTAATCCTCATCTAAACTTACCACCGGTTAGATTTTTTTTAATCTTTAGTGGAAATGATCGGAGTAATGTTGAAGAAAACGATAAAGGATGAAGTTCCTGGTGTTGATCAATCCGCTTGGGATGCGCCCCACGTTCACTTCAATCCAGAATCGTTTAAGGTCTACGAACGGTAACTGGCCTAACAATGACTTGCGGGGGTTACTCGTGTCAAATCGGTGTTTATCCTCCCAGCCACGTCTGGTACCAATTTATCAACCTGGAGGGTTGAAGGGCTTGGTGAGCACTAGGGCGGATTCGAACCTCCGATCGATGGTGCAGGCAACGGAACCTCTAATCGCTACACTACACTCATCCATTACTGAATAGCTCGTCAAATTATTTGGTTTAGCGATAAAAGAAGCAGAAAAGGTCGGTCCGTGCGCGTTCTTTTTTCTTTTTTTCCTGTCCACTTTAAAAAGGAAAAGCACATTTCTGTGATATGCTTAGGGAATTTTAGTAATAGGTAGACAAGGACTTCTGTATTGTTTAAATTCTGTGTTTAGTCCAGTGAGCATTCTGAAGAGTGGATTTCGCTCCAAATTACACTTCATTTACAAACTCTTATTCCAACGCTTTTTTAAAATTTGAATTGTGTTCATTGCATGATTATATCGTCAGGCACTAATTTAGATTAGTGGGTAAGAATTAAAGATTTCGAACGGAATATTACAATTAAAAAGGAGTTGTGTTTTATGAAGGGCAAAAGTTAGCGCATCGTGCAACATTGGTAAAGCTTAAAATTACAGTCATTTCCGAAATCATTAATACTAGATCTTCCCATTTTGAGAAGAAAAAACTGATAGCCACATTAATATTCATGAATTGTTGGTAAATATGTAAATTCGTGTCGCGTGATTCACTAATACGCATAAAAGCGATGGAATATCTGAACAGCATTCCGCTGTTGATAGGCATGGATATATGCACGGAATTCCAATCCAGTCTGGTCTTCGTGGAGGTAATTGGTACCGCTAAGGTTGATTGCGTTTTCCTATTGCTACTCCAGGTGATCGGAAGAGTTCCTGATCGCGGTACCCAACTTTTGCTAATTGGCCTGGATCGGTGGCCTAGCATGAACAGTACTCGATGAGAGAAGTACGCTAGCTATAAGTGTGCTCTATAAATACGCATACATAACATATTTAGGCAACTAGGGTAACATCTACGACGGTTTATCTTGGAATGTTTTCGGATCAATCGAAGGTAACAGCTCCACAAGCATTCCTCAACCGTGTTATTTTACTAGCGATCAAGATTTACCGACTCATCCATCTACAGCAGCCATGAATTGTTTGAAACGCTCATTTGTTGCTTGGTTGTGGATGGGTGCTTCAAATGGAAGAAACTAAAATTAGAGGAAATATGTGCAACCATCACCTTTGATCCCGAAAATATTGCATACTTCATGTGAAATCTTTCATTTCCTACAAATGTCCTTTTCTGTTTTCATTCCGATCGATTCACTACAGCTCCTCTAATATGAGAGATTGCCAGATACGCAGCCGAATATACATGGGTCCGATTGCAATCTCATTTATCGAGGTCGTAGGTTCACCTTTCAGCACGACGGCAAATCGTAAACGCGCTCTCGATGCACTTTATACCGTGCACGTGTATAAATTTTATGACTGTACTAAGGTGTGAAGTAATTTGGATCAGAGGACGGGCCGTCCTCTCTGAGGAGCGCTTCGATCACTCCGAGTTCTCTTTCTTGAAGGATCGAGCGGTCAGCAGTTTCGTCCACCTATAGCTGCATTGCTGCCCAAGTTTAAACCTATGGTGTTAAGGGAACGGTGAGCGAGTTCGAGCGTTCTCGACGCGACGGGGACAGAAAGTTTTGTTTTGTACAAAGTGTGATGTAGCGCAACTTGTTATGTGCAAAGTTGAATTATTTCCGGTAGTACATGTGATGTCTCCGTAGATGCAACCGTCATTTTTTTTCAAAATAATTTGTCATTGTAGCCGACGCGTTGAGGAATTTCTACTTACTTTTAAAAGCGGACAGAAGGTAGAGAGAATCAGTGCAGTGATTGGGATTTTTTGGTCGAGTTGAGGTTGACGGTCTCCTTTCTAACCTCATAAATAACGGCATTCGTTTATTGTTTCCATTAGAAACGATTAGCTCTGAAGTAATAGAGAACCGTTTCTTCGTGGACTCCACACGGTCGCATTTGATTGCCGCCATCAACATGATGGATCTGCTCAGCGGCTGTTCCGCTGACCACCACCGCCACCGCGGGCCGCATCCACCCACTGCACTCTCAGCGTAGCGTCTTCGACGTCCTCATCTCTTAGTTTTCTCTGAGGTAATCAGCGATCCGTGTGCTATCCGTATACGATCATGAGATCTACTCAAGGAATCATGAGAGTTTAAAATATCAATGTTATGTGTACTAGCCATCACATGTGACTTTTTGTATTTTCATTTTGAAGAGTCCTTCTTCCTTTAGTTCACTTCCATTTCTTTCTACCACGTCATTTTTTCTTTTTATTTTTTTTGTATTTTACCTACAACTTATGGCTTCCAAATTATTTCTCTAACTTAGTGTCCCATTGTTTTTGCCTATGCAGCTGGACTGTTTTTGTTGCATTTATTCTTGCATCATTTTTTTTACGAGTTGAAGAGAACCCGCAGCTGCAGTAGTGTCCATACTGTTGCGGCTCTTATTATCGTTTGATTCCATAAACGTTGCTGGCTCGTTTTTTTCCTTAAAAAAATCAATTTTGCTAATAATTTTTCTGAAATCTTGCAGTTGTCTGGAGATAGAATTGGATTTCCCTGTCCTCTGGAAATTGTCGCGTTATCATCCAAACTATGTCATATGAGGGATTAACTAGATGGAACCTTTATTTGCCTGATGTTTCGGCTTTTTCGCCGTCTTCCAGGCCTAAATTGAGGATGACTGGAGCAATGCTACGCTTATCCCATCAGGTGCCACACTACCCTGGGTCAGTGTTTCGATAATCGTTCAGGGTAGTGAAAACAGAAACCCATTTACATTGAAAATGATCTTACGTGTTGCTCCACCGGGTGTGGCGCGGCTGGTTGCACGCACTTGTCACTCAGTGTACCAGCGGATGAGTATTACTGCATGTAGATCACCAGCGACGATATAGATGATTTGATCTACACACAGAATATCAGGCGGTTATAGGTCACAGAGCGGTACAAGTGGCAAGAACTCATTCGTTATCGACAGGCATTCATTCCTATTATTCATTGAAGGGTTTCTTTTGAGAATTCAAAACGCCTCCTACGTCTTCCTTGCCGATATTTCTGTTTCGTGAGGCAGTATAATGCATTTCACATCGTAATCGTTTCCGTTGTGGGCCTCATGTCTATGCCTTCCTAGTGGTGTTATCAAACTTTTTCGTAGCTTTTCTGCCAAGTGTTCATTGATCCTCACTCCAAAATTCCCCAACGTAAGTTGCATTGCATATCAAGCACTCAATCTCATACATATATTACCAAATTTTTGCGCAGTCGCCTGTTTTTCCGTAAGGACAAATAACACATCTTCCACAGATGCAGTATCTATCATATAGTCTGTTTCTAACAAGCTGGCTTTTGATGTTTGCATTTGGGATATTCACCAATATCACGTCATCTTGTAATTGTGCTTGGATAATGCTTCGCTGAACAGCGGCACTGACACTGTCAGAGATAAAAGGAATACGAAGAGAAATTTTGTTTTCGCGCGGAACATTGCTGTTTACAGTGCGAGTTCTTCGGTAATGCGGTCGTACTGTATGGCCTTTAGCACATGCAATTTTCGAGGATAGTCTTCGTGATTCGTGTCGTTCTTGGTTGCCAGTGTATACTTCACTAGCGGTTTTGAACATATTACGAATCACTGCGCGTTTTACTGCAGTCAAATGTGCAGATTTGGCGTGCAATATGATGTTCTTGCAACTTTCTTTGCCATACCACTTTACTCTAATAATGCCATTTGAAGTACTTATTTGCGCGTTGAGGTAAGGAAGCCATCCTTCTTTTAGGGTTTCTCGTGTGAGTCTTATATATTGCGATTGTTGGTTGAGTATTCGGAAACACTCGTCCATTTCGGACTGTGTTGATGTTATGATGCAACAGTCGTCAATATATCTGCAATACATTATTGGTCTACGCGAAAGCACTCATAAAGAACCCGAACCAGCTCGCGAAACAGATACAAAATTTAGGATTCTGCTATTTGGGGTGTTGTCCGATTATAACCATCATAGACGACTCACCCTTAACAATCTCACGCGCGAGCAATGGCAGGGTTTCACGGAAATCCGGGAAATGACTAGAAGAGGGAAAATACGCCTTTCAGTAAGCGATAAGGGTGGGGAATTCGTAGTCATGTCACAGGCTCTTGGTCGTGAAATAACAAATCTTCACTTGCAAGATAAAACTATCTATTGCCGCATAGAGAGAAAGAATTCCTTGTGCAGTGCAAACGCTTGAATCATGTATGGATGTCCATAGGAAAATCTGCTGGTCTTGACGAACGATTTGTAAGCCGCCTCAAGCTTGACAAACCGACCTGTCCTGTGTCCTATAGCCTAATCAAAACGCATAAGCTTAAACTCGATGAGATCAACTCAACAACAGCGGCAACATTCAAAATCCGACCAATAATAAGTTGTGTGGAAGGACCAACGGATCGAATTTCGTGGTTCCTTAACGAAATCGTAAGTCAAATTTTGCCTAAAATACCATCTCATTTGTCGAACACGCACCATTTCCTTGAGCGATTACGCAGTGCGAGAGTTGAGAGCAACTGCGTTATAGAGTCCTTTGATGTAACCCCACCCTACACGAATGTAAAAAAGAGTGAGGCGCTGCAAGCTCTGAGATAATAGATTTATATGGTAACAACTTGGAAACATATGGGCTAAGTAAATCTACATAATAACACTTATCAAGGAATGCCTGAATTGTAATATCTTTAGGTGGTCAGGAAATTATTTCGCGCAACTGAGAGGGCTAGCAATGGGTCAAAGAGTAGCACCAGTACCGGCGATCTGCTTCATGAGCAGAATCGAAGAACCAGTGCTTTCGCGTAGACCATTGATGTATTGCAGATATATTGACGACTGTTGCATCATAACATCAACACAGTTCGAAATGGACGAGTGTTTCCGAATACTCAACCAACAATCGCAATATATAAGACTCACACGAGAAACCCCAAAAGAAGGATGGTTTCCTTACCTCAACACACAATTAAGTACTTCAAACGGCATTATTAGAGTAAAGTGGTATCGCAAAGAAAGTTGCAGGAACATCATATTGCACGCCAAATCTGCACATCCGACTGCAGTAAAACGCGCAGTGATTCGTAATATGTTCAAAACCGCTAGTGAAGTATACACTGGCAACCAAGAACGACACGAATCACGAAGACTATCCTCGAAAATTGCATGTGCTAAAGGCCATACAGTACGACCGCATTACCGAAGAACTCGCACTGTAAACAGCAATGTTCCGCGCGAAAACAAAATTTCTCTTCGTATTCCTTTTATCTCTGACAGTGTCAGTGCCGCTGTTCAGCGAAGCATTATCCAAGCACAATTACAAGATGACGTGATATTGGTGAATATCCCAAATGCAAACATCAAAAGCCAGCTTGTTAGAAACAGACTATATGATAGATACTGCATCTGTGGAAGATGTGTTATTTGTCTTTACGGAAAAACAGGCGACTGCGCAAAAATTTGGTAATATATGTATGAGATTGAGTGCTTGATATGCAATGCAACTTACGTTGGGGAATTTTGGAGTGAGGATCAATGAACACTTGGCAGAAAAGCTACGAAAAAGTTTGATAACACCACTAGGAAGGCATAGACATGAGGCCCACAACGGAAACGATTACGATGTGAAATGCGTTATACTGCCTCACGAAACAGAAATATCGGCAAGGAAGACGTTGAAGGCGTTTTGTATTCTTAAAAGAAACCCTTCAATGAATAATAGGAATGAATGCTTGTCAAGTGCGTGCAACCAGCCGCGCCACATCCGGTGGAGCAACACGTAAGACCATTTTCAATGAAAATGGGTTTCTGTTTTCACTACCCTGAACGATTATCGAAACACTGACCCAGAGCAGTGTGACACTTGATGGGATAAACGTAGCATTGCTCCAGTTATCCTCTATTTAGGCCTCTGAAGACGACGAAAAAGCCGAAACGTCAGGCAAATAAAGGTTCTATCTAAAAACCTCGCAGGCACACCATAACAAAACACAAACAGAATATGCCGAGGTTTCAAGACAAAAGAACATTCGGATTAACTAGAATTACTCGGGGTCAGGAATAAATGTACCACCCTGTAGCCAGTGCCTACTTCAGACAGGATGTGTTTAGTTCTTCTTATGGTGAAACTAGAGAAGAACATCTGGTTAGCCCTTACTCTAACACTCATTTGACCTTTAAAAATATCAGCAGTCTTTTTTGATGCTTGCAAGCTGGAGTTTCTGTAAATTAGTGGACATTTTCTCCTTTCTTGATTATCATTAAAAATACTGATTTGAAGAAAGAGTATTCTCGATTGCTACAGTATTTTTAATACAACTCTGAAACTTCTGAGAAGAGGCCGTAGGCTCTGGAAGCTTCTTTGAACTATGTACGATATAACACTAGGATGTTTTCGGATTACTTCAAACGACTATTCACAAGTTGCTAAAAATTTCCAACAACACTACATATTTATTTCCAGAACCTGTATATGTATATATGCGAGAAATAAACTGAAAGTAACAAGAATGGAATAGTTTTCGTTGTCTTGGATAGCACCTCTACATAGTTTCTCCATTCTCGAGAGGCCCATTTTTAGGTCCAGTTATTTCTTGAAGATATGTGATAGCAAATGTGATGCAAAAAGTAGAATGGAAGAGATAAGCTTCTTGAGGTAGCGAAGATAGCTGGAGTGAGTGGGATTAGGTGTGAGCTCGCTTTGAGAAGGACAGATCATTACTCGGGTCAGGGTGAAGGCAGATCGGGTCGTCGACTGTTTTTCAGAGGAGGGAAGGAGTGCATACACAGCTGCACAGTTGCCCTATCGTTTCAAAAGTTTTGTCTTCCAGAATGTCCTCAGTAGATGGCAAATTTGGTTCGTTCAGGGGGGAGAGGGAAAATTAGCAGAGGTATGGAATTTTCCAGCAAGGTTTCCAGACAAAAGCGAAGGAACCTGAAAACATCCTCTGAGGCTGAAAACTGAACTGAAATATACCTTAAAAGAATACTGGGGAAAAAAGCAGTAAATCCTACTTTAACTTCCTAAATGCTTATTTGATGCTAAGGAAAAGTGGTAAGTTGTACTCTAAGTTCTGAAGTATTTCTTTGTGAGACAAATAGAGCCCCGAAACAAAAACTGATAGAGTCATGCAACTGATCTGGTGCTCAATCGATTACAGCGAGGTCACAGGCTTAAAACAAGGTGAAAAGAGGCGAGCGCTCCCTCCTTTCGTTCTTTGGTTCCTCACCTATCCGTGCATATAATTAGCAGTTGAAAAACATGCTTACCTAGCCATGGCACTCGTTGTTTTCATAAACCGTATCCGATTTCGCTGCATAAAATCGATCCTCAAACTCCTGTTCGACAGCAACTCGTTCTCGATGTACTCTAGGATTTTTAATCTATCGCCGGACAACGATGCTACCCTGACATTGTTTTTCTTCTTTGGTTTTGGTTTACTTCAGTGAAACAAGCAGTTACAAAGAATTTGTTTCACATTTTCTTGTAACTTTTCTTGAACTGAGCTGTGTTTTGCTCGTGTATCTGGCTTTTTCAGCGTTCATTTTCTAAATACATTCTTTTACGAGCATATTTATATATCGTGTTCCCCTGTTTCGATCCTGTTTGCTATTTTTTGAAATGGCCCTAGGATGTCCTCAATCAATAGGTCAAATAGTAATAAAGACCGCTAGCTTTAAAATATGCTCACAATTAATTTTTGAGAGAATTAATGTTGGCGCTTCAGAAAATCCACTCAAAGCGTTTATTTATACGTTCATCAGAATTTATAAAGTTATTTCTGTAGATATCAGTTTCTGTGATTTTCTCTTTTCAGTGCATTCCTTCTTGATTCTCCGTTACTTCCTGCTATATTAGAAGAATTGGATGATTTCTATTTCTTAACTGTGTTTCATCTCATTTCGTTTATTTTTAAAAGTAGATTCTCTTCTCTCTCATTTTTTTGAAACTGCCCACAAACTTAGAAACCTTAGAAATAGGAGAACTAGCGAAATCCCCACGTTATAACCTCTTCCTTATAAAAATAGTTTGAGATCTTGCAATCGATACTGTTGAGTAACTTCCAGAAAAAGTCAGCGACAATGAGTTTTGTGTTCAGGTTTTAGTCGGGGAGAAAAAGTGATGTTGTAAATTTTTTTTTTGTACAATTACAGCTGAAGACAGCTGTTGAAGTGCTCGATGTCTCCCAGAAGGAAAAAAAAACCCAAAGTTTTTCTCTTTTCAGAGTTTTTTTTTAATGCTCTTTGTGAGTACGGATGCAAATTACTGTTTTGCAGACTTGTGAACTAGGTCCGTCTTAACACATTGACATTTTTTGCTATTCTGAATGTTGGGGAGAGTTTAGAACAACCGCAGCTGTTGGTAACGGTGGCCTTTCACAAACTTCTTTTGTTTTAAATCATTAGGCCTCCCAGGAATCATTTTAATGGGATTCAAAGGAAGTTTCTACATAAAGAGCTCAGCATTGCTCCCGGAAAATTGATTGACGTTCCCATCCACACAATACTACGCCGCTAATAACCTCTGTCCCAAAATCCGTCGCAAGCCGTCGAAATTCTTGGGAGTGGGCAACATTTCAAATTTTGAAAATACAATTCGAAAGCAAATGAGCTGCTGATTTCAAATATACCTCAAGAATTCAGTTTTCCCCATTATATTATTATATTAATATTATTATATTTTATTTATAAGCGCATTCTAGAAGTTTATTGGATGTGTTTTTAAAGTCTTGTGCAAAACTTCCCGCATGTTCTTTTGAGCAACTAAATTCGCCATTTTTGAATCGAAAACAACCTGCAGCTGCATGTTTAAGAAATGTGACAAGAAGAAAACTACAAGCGTTTGAATAGTCTGATCGTTAACAAGAAGCCGACGCAAGAATGAGACATAAAATATCCGAAGAAAAAAGTTGTTGGGGAAATTTCTGAATGAAACGGAGCAAACAGCTGGAACAACTGTTGAATCTTCCTAGCAATAGTGAGGGATTTAGCGCTATAAATCTAGAGATTTCTATTTTCTACAACTTTCTGAGAATTTTCCCGGTTGCCCTCACAAAACTCCTTCCTTCCCAGCTGCCGTTCCCTCGGATTTATTCAAATAGATATGTCCAAAAGAATACTGTGCTGTGAGTGTCTCGATCTCAACGACAACGACAACGTCTGTCAGAATAAAATAGAGGAGAGCTTTTATGCACTATGTCAACACAGAATTCAATTAACCGTGTCCTATTTCGCGTAGCAACGGGTTCTGCTGTTTTTGCAGTGCACCGCCTCGAAATTGCTCAAATGGCCGCACATTTCGTCATTTGACGTAATTTGCAGCATCCACTAAGACATTCCTGAAGACTGGGGTGACTCACTTAAAGACGGCATCTCACGAAGTAGGCGGTTTGGGTCTCTCCAAGAATAGAAAGCGGTTTCACCGCCAGCCATAAATTGCATCTTTGAGAATAGGGTGTCGTTCAGAAGTAAAGGTGTGATCAATCTGAATTCTGGCTGGTAATTCAGAAAACAAAGCGTGAGAAACAGTTCTGGTTGCACCGGTCTTCCCTACGATGCACCTTGTTACGTGGTAGTACGCCAGCAACTCCGTTCACGTTACAACGCCAAAAAATGCTAAATCCTAGACGCGCTGTGGATTGCAATCGTTCTATCGCACGTTGTCTTTTTGTATTGCGGGTGGGTATTTAGTGTAACTACTCTTGCATTCGTGTACAACACCCCTATCCCTGTTCGTGGTGAGATCCCAACTTTGTCGTCAACTTCGTGATGCCTTCGGAAAGACAGAATTACATTGTGCACCAATTCTGATCAGTGGATGATCCAGTGAGAAAAAGCAGCAACTCAGTAGAATCATTAAAGAAACGAAGTGGGATCAGAAGTAAAGAGGCTTGGTTTAAGATGTACGCTTGCAATGAAGAGTATAAATATTTATGAGCGACGATTTTTTTCTTGGATTCAAGCGACACTTCTTGCCTACACTTCCACTACTAAACAGTTTTGTTGGGATCAGAACAGTCACTATATTGTTTTTTTTTTTTTGGTTTCTTCTATTTTTGGTCTACGTACCTGTCCGGAAGGGGTTATCATTTCAGACATAAACTGTGGATTTCTTTTTCTTTCCCTGTGAATCTGAAACGTCTTCCTTTTCCTCCAATTTAAACAGGAATAACTTTTTGCACTATTCTCGTTTTGCCACAATTTTTGTCTGTCGCTCAACAATTTTGGTTTTCTAATCATGTAGGTGAGCAGAGATTTTCTTACTCTTATCTAGGCTGTGTTCACATTTCTCTCATGTTGATCTCTAATTACAGGCGCTTGACTTTCAGCGACTACACTAAAGCAAACAAGAAAAAATCGGAAACACTTCATCACAGTCATTCTCTGAAGATGACAAAGATCAACTCAGAACATACATAGAGTAGCCATTATTTATCCTCGCAGCAGATTTTTAGGATTTTAAAATAGCAAACTATTGGGAAGTCAATACAGCAAAAATTGTTGAACTCGTGGTGAAAAATGAAAAAAAAAGACTTCTTTTCATCCGCTCCGTGACGTTGCAGTTAATCATTTTGAAAATTAAATAGTACACAGCTACTTATAAAGATAAAAGTAAACTAGTACTCAGAATTAGAAACAAAAAGAAGCTAGGAAAAAAGATTCTTTTCTTGGAACAATCTCCTTTTGATTCATGAGGAGCAATTACCACAACCACTCGAAGTTGAGAAGTTGCAGGTCAAATTAGCTAAACGAATGTTACTGAGGGAAAATATTGCAATGGTTGCGGTTAGCGAAGCGGGAAAAAACGGAGAAATTTACTAGAAAAACGACTAATGTTAGACTTTGGCAGGATACAAGATTTATATGTAATGTTTGAGACAGCTAGTTATCTACGCGAAGAAAAATTTGAAAAATACCCCTAGCTGCCCCTAACGTCTCTGACACGTTTCTAGCACTTGTGTTTACTTTTTTCTAGATAATTACTCGTTTCTTAGAGAGGAGCCCCATGTGGTCTCAGTTTTTTATTCGATTTCGTCTTCCCAGAGATGACGCACACTAGAAAAAATCTGCGGCATATTGAACAACAGGAATGCCTCCTAGGAAAATTCCTCGTGACGTGTTCGAATGCAAAGGAACTCACGCACTTTCTAAAAGTTCTCCGATTTTCTCGAAAATCTTTTAAATATCTAGGCGAACACAAGAAAAGTGATGCTTTTACGATGTCATAAAAATAGTAACATACTCTAACTACTTGCTAAGGAATCTGTTCGAATGCTTTCCAGACAAAAAAAACCTCCTTTCCTTGCAGTAGTCATTTTTTAAACAAATAAATTGCTGGGCCGTGGACTTCGCGTAAACAATACACAGTGTTCGCACATTTATCGTCACCGTTGAGTGACCAGGCCAAGAAGTCCGGCAAACAAAAGCATTACCGTTTGCCTTAACACCTCTCTTCGAGCTCGCATTTCGTTCCTGTACTGCGGTTTCTTCTATTCCTCAAATCTCAAGACATACAGAACTTTGTAGTTGATGAATTCCTTGTAGCACGCTTCGTTTATTCCTGATGAAGGCTGAAATGTGTCCCTCGTGTTCTCGGCAAGCTTTCTTGCGTTTTCGTGTGATTCATGGTCGATTGAATTAGCGAATAGAAATAATTCGCTGAAAAGAAATGGTAGTGGTTGCTAACGGGCATATTTTCCGCTTCAAATAAATTTCTCATGTGTACAATACTTGGAGAATGGAGCTGCAATGGGAAAGCTATCAAAAGAATGGATTCAGAGAACACCGATTCAATAATCATGCAAAAACCTCTGAAACAACGTTTTCATTCATCGACGGGTTTTATCTAATTGTTGCAATGGAAAGGATCAAATTTTCATGTGCTTGGCGGGCGCACCATTTCTCCGATCCTTATGTACATATGGTATAAATAAAAACAAGTGCAAACATCAATGTGTCCTTACTTTCTCTTCACGCTGTTTGTTTAAGACACAGAAACAGAAGACCCATCTACAAATATCCGGATCTTTTCAAAAAACGTTAATTTTACTTCATTCTCCCTTCGAACCCATTACTGGGAACTAACAGATTCCTTTGAATCGTGCTTAGAAAACTTTTTTCAAATCTAAGCATCTCTTTCCCTGCCACGCCAATCGCGAATCCAAACAATTGTCCGTTGAATAAACCCGAACCGAACTGCTGCAGCAAATAAGCAAATTACTG
Source organism: Necator americanus (assembly GCF_031761385.1). Taxonomy (NCBI): domain Eukaryota; kingdom Metazoa; phylum Nematoda; class Chromadorea; order Rhabditida; family Ancylostomatidae; genus Necator; species Necator americanus. Next base: position 35,457,383 of record NC_087376.1, on the reverse strand, counting down.
TGGGATTTTTTGGTTAAATTCTCTCGGAAAAGAAAAAAGAAGAACTGTATGCATATCTCTAAATACAGCTTTTCCGGTAACCTCTGGCAGTCCTAGAAATTAGAATTTACAGAAGATTGGTATATGTAGCAAATCGACGACCTAGTAACGAGTTTAGAAAATTTTGCTCCAAAGTTGAAGAAGTTTGTTAGTAACTACATCAGTACAGCAAGTAAGAGCATTATCTATATTATATCTATATTATTCCTGTAATAATAATAGATACAACGATCCAACGATTTTCAGTTCCACAGCGTTATTCATGTCTGGTGCTCCCTCATTTGATCCACCAATTACTTAAACTGTGGAGACTTTCTGCTAAAACTATTGTCTGACTCGCGGAGCCCACCTACAATCTTCTGAAATGCTGGCCGCTGCCATGCTTAATGTAGGTCTATTAGGACTTGTTATTAAACTTCGGGTGTGTTGCAGTCGGTTAGAGGTCCGTTGTAGCCACACGGTCGAGGGTTCAAAACCGCTCTAGTGCAAACCAAGCCCTTCATCCTTCCGAGGTCGATAAACTGGTACCAGAATTGTCTGGGAGGATAAAAACACTGACTTGATGGTCCCGCAAGTCATAGTATAGACGAACACTCGTTCCAAAACCTCAGCGATTAGCAAACCGAATTCCAGTAATATGCGTTGGCGCATCCAAGAGGATTGATACGCCAGTGACTTTATCCTTCATCCTTCAATGTTATTCATTTTCATAAAATCGCTTGAACTGTTAGAAGGCGGAATGGTGTAATGGTAAGATGCCAGCACTTTGTCTGCAGGGTCGGTGGTTCGGAACCGCCCGAGGGCCGCTTTTTCCGTATCCCAGAAATACTCATCAATATCATTCATTTTCGGCCTATTTTTGTCGCTTTGTATTATGGAAGAAATGAAGCTTAAACATTAAACTACTTTTAGAGTTTATCCAGAAGTATTGGTTTTTTCAGCAAAGTGACTGAAAACACTCATAAATCGACAATGATAAGGAGGGTGATTTGTATACACGCTGTTTCTCGCTGCTTATGAATTTCAGTGGACGGTCTTGTCTCCAGCAGCTTTCATCTTTACATGAAAATAACTCAGACGAGTTCCAGCAACGTCAGTTATTTTCCTTTCTCTCCACTATTATCCGTTTTGCGCTCATACGCCGCTTTTGACCTATATAACAGTTGTTTTGCACATTTCTGTGCATTGTTTTGCACTCCTTCCACTATCCTTCTTTTTCCGTTTGTCGCGCACGATTTGAGCTAATTTCCGCTTACAGCAAGCACTGCATGGTCAGTGAAGTAATAGAATATCCATAAAATGGAGATAAATTTCTAGAAAAAAAGTAACGGATATCGATCTATTCAACAGATCAGAATTCAAGTGTTCAGCATATTGAGTTCTATCATGCAGTAAATATAGATAGGGTCGTCGTAGTTTTACAAATGACAGATATGGCAAACATTCACTTCAAATCTAGAAACCGAAACTAGAGCATCAGATTGATCAAGACTAGAGCATCAGATGTATCCGACCAAGCAGCTTTTTACACTGGTACGGGAAGTTGAGTCCACTTAGTCAAATCTATAGAAACAAGATAGATATCTGGAGATATCAAAAAAAAATCTTTAGGAGCCGATGAGACGAGAATTTCGGGACATCATCTTTATGCCTTCGTTTTGCATTTATAAACAGTGATACCAGCGCTTGAAGAAACAATTTTTCCCTTCAAATCTAGGAAGCTCTATGGTCATCCTGCAGTTCATTGACCACTCCTCCCAATATTCGTAACAGTTCAAATCGCTGGCTGTTTAGGCATTCTAGCTGGAGTGTTACGGATCGTCTGCTCTTTGCTTTCTGAGTAAGGAAGAAAAGGGGAAAGTCCTCGAGAGCGCAGAAGAATGAAAAAAGCGAACAGAGGAGATTATGGGATTTTCAGGCAAAGCGGAGCCGCGGCTTCTAGGTACTATGGTGATTCATATTTTGCGGGTTTCGCTTCTTTTTGCCTCGTAACACGTTCACTTCTTTTCCAACTATGGTCACCGTTTAAAGGAGAAGAGACGGGGATCTGTGTGAATGTGCATGCGCGGAGATACTTACGAAGGCGAGAGTACACGAAATGCGAAGCTATTCTCTTCTGATTCCTTATCCAAATATGGGAATATAATCTCATAATCCACGCAATGAAGTGGAGAATTCTTCACCACTAAGCCCGTCGAAAAGAGTTCGAATAAATGCAAAAAGTATGCCAACCAAATCTTGCCTCCGGCACTTTTAACGATCCTTAGAAGAAGAGAGGAAGAACAATTGTAGGATAAAAGGTTCACAGGATGCGCTGTTTTGATTTTCTTTTCAAGAAAAGCCACATTTTCTAATGTTTAATAGTTGGGTCGTGAGATTCAGTCTTCAGTGAGATCTGATAGAGTCACCCGCTAAACAGACAAACAACGAACAACGTGACGAAATGTGCTCTCTTTTCTATTAAAAATTGATTACTAGTAACTGTTTTTATTTCTTCTGTTTAATTCAGTGCAGTCGTGCGGTGCCTTTTGTATCCACGCAAAAATTCGCACTCTCTCCTCTTTTTCTGGCTTGGATCACAACTTTTTTGCACGAAAAGTTGCTTGGAACAGAGTCTTGTTGATATCCCAATAGAATTCGAGAATCAAATTTTCATGGAAATCCTTTGAGCTTCATATTAATTGTTATATATGTATATCAGGTTTCTTTTTGCAGATAACATCTGGACCCTTCAGCTCATACGAAATTTCTGAAATTCAGAAATTATGTATCTTTCTCGGGTTGGTTCACTGAATGAGTAGTGCATACATTCACTAAGTTGTTTAGACGTTTACCTCGTTTGTAGGAAAATGTTTAGTTTTTCGTTTTACACCTTGTATCAACAACAGTGAGACTTTTCTTGTGAATGACAAGACAAGGATAATAAATGAAATAAAATAATGATAAACATAAAAGTGAAGGTAAATTAATAATAAATATGAATAACTAAATAATAAAACAATTAAATGAATACAAATCGAACGTAATCAAAATCGATTGTAATTCAATCCAGTTCGCGGGACCTATAATAAATAATAATGTTTCAATAAACGTTCTTAAATAATAGATGAAGTAATTTTTTAACATGCATAGGAAGAAAATTCCCCACTAGTTTTTGTTTATCTCAACACATATGGGAATACATGTGGGTGCTTGCCAATATGTGGATGAATGGATAAGTCTTTTTCTGGGTCGTTAGGCTTGGATATCTGTAAATTCGGCATTTCTCTCTCTGGGATACGTGTTCCTCCCTCCACACACGTCCACGAGCCAAACGAAACAACATTCCCAGCTGTTGGTCATGTGAAACGTCATCGAACGAGCACGCTGCTCTAATGGAGACGCACTCTATTTCGACACATTGCATGCGAAGCGTTTTTGCGCCTTCTCAGCTGATATGTTTGCTTTCCACTTATGCCGTGACTCTTCGTTTCCGCTGCCGTCCGCCCGTCCCGTCGCACAGCTGATATCCTCAGTAATGCATGCCGTTTAGCGCTTTCGACACCTCATCACACTTTCAAGGTCTTCTTTCTTCTTGTAGAGTGCCCAACAAATAAATTCATAAAATTTCCGAAACTTTGTAGTAGACTTTGCAGTGGTTTTCCCCAGAAGTAAAAAAAAAACTGGTAAAAATTAGTAAATTGTCGACGTTGTTTCACGTTACTGAAACCAGAACCACTCGAAAAATAAATTTCTACACGGTAATGGGTGGTTTGTCCTCCAGAGGAAGAAAATGTGCACTTTTTTGCAGTATTAAAATCATGATAATAACAGTTTCTTTATATTCCAATGGGGAAAACACGAAAATATTGGCATTAACGCGCAGACACAGAAAAAAATGAGATGATTATAATTATATGACCATAAAAATAGTGAAAGTTTCGTTTTCGTGTGTTTTTTCACAAGGGTGCTTACGTCACAAAGATCTTCTGTTCAAACGGAAAAACCCTGGCTAATTACTATAATTAAAACCTGTTCTTAGATTGTCCCCGTAACTCTTTTTTCCATTCAAGCGAGAACCTTAACGCAAATGAAATGAAAGAAATGACCTACAGTTCCTAAAAAATGTGCTATTTCTTGATTTTTCCCTATCAAGGTAACTAAAGAAAACGAAGAAGGCAAATCGTTGGAGAAAAAATTATTGCGAAACCATTACGGGATTTGAGCGCTGAAGAATTGAAATATAGGAAAATTTCGATGAAGAAGCGCCCAAGCATCAAAACAGAACCTTTTGGCGTGTGCGAGCTTCGCTTTTCCACAGCTCGCAAAATTCTTTCATATTCTGATGTTTGTTTCATTCCTGTTGTTTTTATGCAGAGATTGTGGGATAGTGGGAATTCTTTGGGAAGAGTTCTGAGAAGAAACTGACATATTTCTTCTTGAGGTCTACTAAAATTGCTAAGTTTAGGTGAAAGTCAAGCAAAAAAGGCATGACCAGACCTCCTAAATTTCCTCCGGAAAATCCTTGTGTTATATATTTCTGCACAGGAAGAACTTTCGGAATCGTCGACGACATGCGTTTGCAGAGTGGGTCAGCTTTTGTTGAACATGACTCATTTTCCACGTGATTTCGGGACCATATCGTTGGGAAATGCTCGTAATTCTCTCAACAGTGCACTAATTTCACACACTCGACCTTCGTTGAATAGGTGAGCGTGGAAGATGCATAGAAAGTCCTGAAATGATAACGAAGAATTCCAGAAACTCAACAAGCACCTCTGCGTTTAATACTGAACGCCGAGCATTTATCACATTTCATATTATTTCTACAATTCCCGAACTTTAGGAGTTATCAACAGAAGTTAGATTCTCTATGGATCGAAATCATACAAAAGAACACTAAAAAATGAGAGAATAAATGCAAAATATGCTTGTGAAATACGGATGTTTAAATAAATATAAATACATAAGAAAAAAGCGATGATGCGTAGTTTCTCTGCCAGGCAGAATTTGCAGGAGTCGTTCTGCATGACCCTTTGCCATATTACGGTAATACCATACCCCCTTGATTTTCATGCACATAATGCAGGAGAAGTCGACGAAAAAAAAATTCCGGAAAGGTTTTTTTTTGGCAAATGAAGGAACTTCGAAGAGAAAACATAATTGGACTACCATTCAAAAGAGAACAGGTGAACGGAAGGAAATCCGGCAGGGGCACGGTGGCAGGTGGGCGGCGCATGAATTTTGAGGTAGACAGCGGCATTAGCTCCTGAGACCTCTGATACCTCTGTGCTTCCTGCGCCAGGTTTATTACGGTAAACGCACAGCAGTTATCTAGAGCGGAGCAATAATAGTTGCCTTTTCCGGAGTTTCTTTCGATGGCCAGACTTATTTCCTCGCTTGTGCGTGACTACGGCAAACTTATCCAGCAGTTGTTTTTTCGCGACAATCGGCTAACTCAAAATTCCGGCGTGCAACGATGCCCCGATAAACAACGACTCTATTGTCCAGCAGCGACGAACTTTGGCCTCGTTGTTTTGATTCGGACTGGCTGTCAGTTGCAGTGTTCTGAAATCGTCACTTCCAACCAGAATGATCTCCCTAACGTTTTCTATGCAGTTTCGTGCGAGAACAAGACAAAACAGAACCGAAATTTTTGCATCACGTAGGTGAAACATTTCAGCAACCTTCGCAAGTAGGAATAGTTAGGAAACGGTAAGAACTGAGAGGATTCCCTCTTACGCTTCTAACGTGAAATCCTACCGTAGAAATTTGAGGATTTCATGGAAATGTTTCGAGCGACACCTACATTATTTGCATCTTTCGTCGAGAAGTGAAAGAAAATCGTTTAATACAAACGCCAATTGCCACAAACACTATCGGAAAAAGTTCCAGTGTTTCGTTGTTTACTCATTGTTGAGCTATTGGAACTGTCTTCCAGGTTTTTTTTTCACTGAATTTGCCTCCGTTTAACCCTGTAAAAAGTGAAATCCGATTTCACTAACTAGTTTCCTCATAACCATAACTTTTCCATCGGCGAGTTTTGGAAGTGAGAACAACGCATGCGAAACCTGCCAACTGAGTGACCGCTCACTGTTGAAGCACCCTTAATTACGGTAGCTCTGCCTGTTCAGCCTTTATGTTAGGTCACTTAAGTTCCGACAAGGCGGCATTGCACAACATATGGTTAAATGCGGGAACTGGATGTCTACGCAATGAAACAGGATTTGAATTCTGGTTTCTGCAGTGGAAGTGGACTGCATGGCCATAGATGCGTGTGTGGCTGCAGTCCACTCGAATCAGTTCATGTCCGCAACCGCAACGGACTGGAAGCTCTTAATTCACTTTGACCATTCTTGTTTGCACGCGCCTCACTCCTACCAACTCCTGAGCTTCATGTCACTCACTTCTTATTGCATTGAAATCGCATATATCTTCTTTAGCGTTTAGTCAAAGTCCTTTAAGTTAATTAAGACCCTTTACGTCATTTCACTTTATTGTTTCTTAAATTTCTTCAAATAGTCCAGTAAACTCGTTCCCTTTTCAATTTCACGGACCATATTTCAGCCTTTTTGAGGATGGAAACTTTGTTATTGGCTACACAAAGCATTATGAGAACCACGTCTTTGATGTTTCCCATAATATAGTTATTATGGTTGCTCATAAGAGGCCATTCTTGCAACGAAAACTGCTCCAAGATACACTTGTTTATCCAAAAAATGAGAGCTTGCATTTTATTCCTTTTTTCAAATGCATGTTCATTTGTGAACGTAGGTTGCGAATAAAAAGATTATCCAGCTCAAAAGAGAGTTTTAAAAGAATGTTTCAAGAAAAAAGTGGAGAAGCGTGAAAATGACACATAAAATGTATGCAATTTTTTCGAGGTCCCCTTTGTTAGGAACCTCCATTTTGTTCTTCACTATACTATTATTGTTACTATTATGGCTTTATGAAATCACCATCCGGAAATTCTGCAAATTCTTTTATTTCTTACTTTTTTATTATGCTCGAAGCATTTTCATCATCTCAGAATTGAATAGGATTTTTATATTTGCACGCGTATCATAAACTTAATTCTGTTTGTACGCATACCATCAACTTAATTCTGAATCAGTACATCTTCCCTAGCATCTCACTCACTTCCTATGCTCCAATGATTGTTCTGTTTATAAATTCGGATGTCGCCAATGTGTTTGTGTTTGAAGTAACATATGCTGCGTGAAAGCCCGCAATTTTCGAGGATGACGTGACCACATGCGGGAGGCGGGTCCCAGTCGACCTCTTCTCTTTCGTCGAGATTTCCTAATATTTTCGGCAATATTGGCTAGCTCAGTCGTCGAGTCCTTGTGTCGCCGACCGCCAATGACCGAAAATGGCCACTCTTCAAATTTTCGCATTTGGGAAGACAGCGTGAGAAGAGAAGGAATTTGATCGAATGACATTTTGATATTCGGTCATATTCTCTCTCGTTACAGTATCTTCGAAGGTTTTTCCTCTGGAAGTTATACGTAGAGGAACTTAGGATATTCCCAAACTAAACTACGAGGGTTTATCCGCTGAGGACAACACCCTTTCAGAAAAAGTTCCTACACAATTCCTTCACTGCAGCACATATGCACCTTTACTATTGTTCTGTTCATCCAACAGCCATTATTCCTACGGAATGTGCACTTGCAGTGAGGTATTCACAAACAACGAGCGCCATATGCCTCCCTACACGCAGAAACACCTTCCAAGGTGTCGTATGCTTCACGTTTTATCTCACATATGTGAGGATACTCTCCTCCACATCGATGAACTCTTGGAAGTCTCGAGGCGAATCCCGAGCGATTTCCATAAATGACGGTGCGACATGTGCTAGAATTCGAGGATCTTCCACGCGGTAAAACACGAGAGCATTTTTCACGTTCTGTCCATAGATGGAGGCCTGCGATAGGATCACAACAGCCTATACGGATATACATTCGATTCCATTCGAAAAGGAGAGGACTAATAATGAATTCTCAAGTGGTGAGGACGTCCAAAAGAGGCACAAATGGCTAAGTTTTCATATCCAGGGAAGTACGAGTTAGCCAGTTTTATCTTGGGTAATTCTTTATATGTTACCGGGTTGTAACAACGCACCAATCGCCTCTGTTGTCTTTCCAAGTTCGACTTCAACCCTTTAGACTGAAATAGCGAAGTACCTTTTTATTCCAAAGGTTCAGTGGCAGTACAGAATACATTTATATGACTTGATTGGTACTCCACGATGGATAGACGGGCATAGGTGTGGATATACAACTATCCAATAGAAATTAATCCTCACATGGATGATGCATTATGTGGGGAGATATGTATTCACCCACTTTCCTCTGGAAGTATTTATCCGGCAAACGACCAGGTCTTGCAACGAAGGACCAGTCTATCCAGATTCGTATCAGAAAATCAACTAATATTGGATGGTACTGTTGGAAAAAAAAAGCATCGATGGTTTCATTTCTATCTTATTTTTCCTTTCAAGGACAAAGAAATATTGGATGTGTGATCAGACCAGTTTAATCAAACTGGTGAAGAAGCGGTCGCAGGCAGCCATTAATAGTACGTAGACGTTTTTTTTTCGTTGTTTTAGCAGCTTTTCTGGAGTGGTTTGGACATCTCTCAAATGCAGTATCTTTCACTCACAATGACCATTTAAGACGTAAAAACAAGTGTGCTGGAATGCCCGAAAGTATGCTCGAAGTATCTATGCCCTTGTAAGACAATCCATTCCTTGAATGGGACACATATTCCTTTTTTCAAGTCTTGGCATTGTAGACATAAGTCATGCAGTTTGTTTTTCGTCAAGGTAGCACTAAGGGGCAACCTCCAACGTCAAAATTACTCGACCACAAAAATCACCATCGCTCATGCGCTCTCAGCCCTCCAAAGCAAATCTATCAGCGACTTACAGATCCTGAATCCTTTCCATGAATATTCTCCCATTCTCCATTCCAGTCTTCATGTACACATGCTCCATATCAGCTATGAAGTAAGCCTTGTGTGGTTGTCTTTGCGTCTCAACATCCGTCGAAATTGAAAGAATTGGAAACACTTCAATAAGCTGGCTACCTTTTTCTGTTACCCTGCCAGAAAGTTCTATTGGAGCTCATAGCAATATTGAACATTTTCAGGTGTTATTCGTGTGCTGTTGTGGTATGTCACACAAACATAAACAAAGCTGCCCAAGTTTAGCAAGGTCCCATTAGTAGCATATCATGCGACAATCATCACCTCTTTTGCGTTAAACAAGTATTCCACCGGATTCGGCTCAGATACGGGAAGTATTCGCGATGAGTCCATGTCTCGCTAATAAACAAGTAAACAGCAAAAAGTGCAGTTTATCCCTCCACTGCTTCACAGCGTTTGCTTTCACCTCATCCATTAGACTCAGGCGTCACCCTGTTACCGCGTCTAATCGCAGCTGGAAGTGGGTCCACGTTCTTATGGGTTCTGTGATTGTCTGAACAAACTTTTTGATGTTTTTGCTGCTTCCGTTTAAAGAACGTTTTGTGGGCTCATTTAGAAACACCTCGAAAAAATCACATTCATCCCCCGTGGCGTTCATGAAATCCTTGTTTGTCGCTATAAATTGTAACACTTCGAGCAGATTTTTTTTCCGTTCCTGGAAACATTTTAATGTTTCATTTTTAAAAAAAAATAATAGTCTCACTGTCCTTCACATAGATTCATTCGTAAATCTTTCTGGTTCTCATTGAATTCATTTAATAACTCGTCATTCCCTTTTTGAAGGTCTTACAAAGTCTTGGAGTTTTTGCAAAAATCACTCTCCATATCCTCCGCTCTTTTGTTCTTTAAAGAATTAATAACGACTGTAAGTTGGATATTTCCCGGTGTAATTTTTAGGAGTGAATCGACTTCATTCCAGTTTAACATTTTCCTTTTTTTTGAAAAACTCAAAGGTTCCTTTTAGTCTTGGTATATATATATATATATATATATATAATATAATATATAATATATAATATATTATATATAGTATATAGTATATAGTATATATGCATGCTTATGTACGTGGTCCACTAATCTTTATTAGAAATCTCCTCAATGTTTTCTAAGCGTGCTTCACCCCTTTTATGTCGCTTTTATGTTCAATTCAAAAAGGTTTCATTTTAAAAACTATGTGTTTACAAGCAAAAATCTATTTTTATGGAAACGACTAGAGCTTCCAACTAAAACCAGCGGCTAACACTGGAATGGACGCCAAAATTCAACTATGGAAGTTGTTTTCTGCTGGTGCTCGTAAAATCGTCCTCTATTCGAGCATTTTGGAGTGGGCGGCAGCGGCTGGACATCATCGCGCTGGCACCACGATTCCGCTTTACGACACCGCATACACTTCTTGCAGTATCTCAATACTCCCGCTCTTCGTAGTGTTTCTTCAAAACATTCTCTGCATTTCTCTCTGCAACGGCTTGTCCTTGGCACCACTTGGCGCTCGCCTACTGTCTTATAACTCCTGGAAATGTAAGGTTGAGAAGAACATTCTAGGATTACGAGCTCTTTTCTAAGGTCAATCCCAAGATTTCGAGCCCACAGTTGACCGCTTCAGATGTTGCTCAGCAGTCCCTGTGATTTGAGTCCAAGTACTTCCCTGACCTCTTGTGTGCATTGAATTTTAGGACTTTGTCGGGTTCGCCTCTTGCTGCCCATGGTCGCACCAAAGTGCATCATCAGACATCAGTGAACAGCTAGCTTTTCCAGTAGTACGAATCTCAATAATAATAATAAGGAATGACAATGTAGTAGAGAAAACGCAAACACTTCGGCTGCCGACGTAAATTGATACCGCAGCTTCAGTTTTTTGCAGTGCCACATACTTACATTCTATGATTGTGCTCTACATAACCAGCGCTCCTATCCATACACCCAGAACTCGTTTAGTAACAGGTTGGACCTTTTTTATTTTCTTCATTCTAAGGATTTCCATTTCTTCGGCTATACCAGCGCGGTTTTCTCCAACTGCTAAGTGCCTGGCATTCCCTTCACGAAGTTGTTGTTCGCTGAAATCGCCTCCGACAACTGCCATTACTACAAACCACTACAAGCTCATCCCAGTTACTGCTCGGCTTCGTTGTTTATGACCGCTTGAATTATGGACGGACACTTGGTGGCCGACGTCCAGCCGTCATTTCGCTTCTTCCGGGAGGAAACGCCGCATCGCTCCACATTTAACGATGTTCATCTCGTCGCGTGCAATGAACAAAAGAGATGCGAGGGTAGACTTATTGTTGCTGTTGCAGGTCCGTGCGCAGGTTCGGAGCAATTTGTTATGTTTTTTTGTCGTTTGTTTCCGAGATAGCACGACGAGAAATTCTATCTTTGTTGCCATTCACTTAATTAAAAATTCTTCTATCCAACCATAACTCTGAGCACACAGCTGTAGCTCTGACTTCGAGATCGGAAGTCGAGGGACCATCTTATTTACATTACAACCGTGTGATCTTATGTATATAGTTGGCCCCAGATGTGTTCAACCGAGTGAATGTAACGTTTCTGCTGTCCCCCTCTCTCTGCTCGCATACACCCTCTCTTCTTTCTGTCTTGTTTCTTACGAAGGCGAATTCCCAACTTCCGGTTGAACACGCCTGGATTTTACAGTTTGCAATGCAATCCCAATTTTTTTTTCATTTAATCGTAGTTGCTCGAAAACGAAGAAAGTGTGAATCGGTGCGTTTCGCCTCCTTTTTACGTTTACTCAATTTTTTTTTTGAAAAACTGCACGAATGCAGTGGAATTTCTGACTTCCATGCTCACTTTTCCATGTCATGCTCCCACCGTCACCAAAAGGCTCGCGAGTCTTCTGCAGAAGATACTTCTCCATGAATAGTTGACAAGTTGGGCTACGTGGTTTGTAAATTTTTGAGGTGACAAATATAGAAATATATGAAGAAATAATATGAACTATATGCTGTAATCCTCCGTTTTTAGAAAACACTCAGGTATCGCCAGTGCATGTCCAAATGACTGTTCATCTGATCCTCCCATGCTTAACAAACAAACAACAAAAAGCCGCGGAACCTGTGTTTACTGCTCAAATTCTTTTTATTTATGCGGTGAATTTGCGGTTTTTCCCTCACTTGCAGTCGAAGATTTCACACCCCTTAGAACTTCATTTCGATTTCTGCACCTACCTAGTACAGGATTACACGATTCCAGATTTCGCCTCCATCCTGGGTAACATTAATATCGAACATTGTGAACGACGAATCTGTATTCTGCAAATTTTTCGGTTGCGAGCTGAGCTTTTTGGTTCCGCGGGACGTTAGATTTTATTACATTCAACGAGATGTGGTCGACGTCTTCGTAATGCAGCTCATAACCGCTTGATCACCTAACCAAGTGGCTTCCGGAGACAAACGCGGATCATATTATCAGGAACCAAATGCTTACATGGTCAATTCATTTTTAGTTGCATACCGATTTTTTTCACTGTGAATGAGGACTCAGCAGTAGAAAGATCGGCTAATTAGTGAAAAGGCAATTGATTAGTCGCAGTCAAACCTATGCGTCAAAAATACGACATCCAGTAGACTAACTTTCTAAGATGCAGGAATAAATTCGTTCCGGAAACATGCCATTAGTTTTCTATACTGTAAGAACTTTTCTCTCATTTGAGATTCAACGACTGAGCGAGTTGTGTTGAATTGCTACACCTGATCTGTTTATTCAGCAAGCTGCCTGCTTTCTGATCGGAGCAAAGCTGACCAAGATACTGTATTATAAATGAAAAGAAATAAAGAACCTTGTGAATGACACCAAGTTATGCATGATAAGGTGCTGGGCGATGACGAATCCCTCTCGGACGCGATCCGTACAGTGACTTTGGTGGGGCAATTACCATAAAGTCAGTGTTTTTATCGTCCTAAATAAATCTTGTACGAGCTTTGTCGTCCCGTAGAATTGCGCTGGATTGGAATTCCATTGTAGGCTCGGTCGGCCTAGGGCTGAGCGAAGTAGAGGATCGCACAGTGGGAGGAGATTCTGCCTGCAACAGAACCCACCACTTTTTCTTCCCTGCTTCTTGGAAGAAAATTAAGAAGGGTTCTGATCAAAACTTTTGGCATACGCATAAAATGAGTTACAAGTTACAGAAACTTTTTGGCTATGAGCGGTTCCGAACTACTGATCGCGCGTTCGCAGTGATGATCTCTTACCACTGCGGTATAATAAAAATAAATGGCAAACAATAAGCTGTTTCTTCGAAAAATCTTCAGTATGAGCGACTTTACGTTTAAGCACACCAACACACTTTTTCTAATTCAGTTGTCAGTTGTTGCACTCCTTTGGATCTTGTCCTGCCAAGTTGGAGCAGTTGTTTCGGAGAGAAGGAAGAAATAGAGGGAAATGTACATAGTCCTCTTCGACATTTTGTTTGCCTTCCACATGAAATGGACCACTGGTTGAAAACAACGTCTTTTTGCAGCAAACGGGTGTGCAAACGTTTGCAAACGCTGTTGATTAGTCTCTTGGATGCATGAACTTTTTAATACCGTTGCACTTCCTTTGACTCTCACTGTCGATGATGTCAGCTGTAGCTCCAGCAGTGGACGTGAAACATCACGATCTTTTTCGCTCGCATAGAAGAAGCGTTGGGCTTTTGTTTAAAGGGATCACTCCAGGGATCATGCGGCGCATGCACAAGGCTGGCGCGCCCCAATCGAACTCGTTGTAGAAAATAGCGCGCCGGAACGCTCGAAGCCGTATCTTCCGGGTCGTTTTTTACGGAAATTAGGAGGAAATGGACGGAATCATCCCCGCCCCCTTTCTTTAATCTATGATGCCGCATACGAATACTCCACAAGAAATCCGTACCACTCCAGATTCGTGGTGTGATGCCCTTAAGTTGGAAGAATCTTTTTGGGTTTGCTCTCACTTGCCAGAAAACCCTCAAAAAGTAATTGCTTCAATTACCAGTCAAATTATCAGCAAGTTCCAAGTGCATTCTTCTGCTGGTTTTTCTTTGAAAGCACCATTCAGTTCAATCGTACGCTGTGATCCCGACTGAGCAACATTGTGTCGTTTTTGTTCGTAGGGATCAAGAGTCAGAAATTCAGTTGCTACGTTTCTGTTCCATTGGAACAACCAAGACATTTGACCAATGTCGTAAACATCGTCAACATACGTTAAATACTACGACTGCGTGGTTGTAAAACTTATGGTATCAATTAAGTGCGCAAAATCTATTACTCCCTTTTGCTGAGATCGAATTTTCGAAAGATGACTATGAAAAAGTCCCTCTTATCTTTATATCTTCTTTTTGAGATCGCGCGAAGTCCGAATTAACAGATAAATAGTGTAAAATGAGTTTAGAAAACAGATTTTTCCTTTTGAAACAGCAGTCATCCGTACTTGTCACACTTTTTGTGCTGTGTTACCACAACCTCAACAAAAAACCTTATTTACGGTGAAAATACTCAGTACCATTGTGTCGGCGATTGGGCACGAATAACACCTCTTTCATGTTGTAAATGCCTCTGCGATACAATTCTATCCGATATACGTGGAGTTCATGTGCGGTGGCCATTTAGAGTAGTCTTGAGTGGATGTAGTACCATGATCAGCAGATCATATTTACCGAAGGAGCGGAATTCCTCCTTTTCTTTTGTAGAGTAGGTAGCATGGTGATGTCGAGAGTGGGTGCTTTGGGTTGACCGTCAAAGCATGAATACTGTCCCGCAACTGCATACGAATATGTAGTCCAGGTGTGACGGATACATATAGTCGGATAGTCGGATCAAAGCGTCTTGGCTTGTGGTGCAATTGCTTAGGCGGGTGCGCTTGAAATGGCGGGGCAGGACCCTCGCTCACCCTTTCTTTGGGCTTACAGGTAGCCACTGAGTGTACTGCAGTAATTCACCACGTCGCTATGAACATAACTTCCTACGCGATTGCGCAGGAAGTCAAGTAGTTTTAACCTCAATGTTAAGAGTATAGTCTGGACAAAACGACCTGTAGTTCGGTGCAGTTGTGTATGGGGCTGCTCTCGAAGCGCTGCTGTGGAGCGCAGCGGTTAGGATCGAGAGGGGACCAGCACCCATAGCTGCGATCCCACCTCTATTCCATGGCTATCGCATAGCTTCAGGGAAGCCGTTTACAGGACAGCATCGATCTCCATATTGTTTTGACCCGACTATACTTGACCTCAAGACAGCATGTCCTCTACATCCATTGATTCCCCTATTATTAACTTTTAAAAGTGAACTTTGTGTCAGGTTTGTTTTATTGAGTGGGTGACAGAGACTTGGAAGTATCGATACGCTGTCTGACTAGATCAAGATAGTGGTTCAGTGGAGCTTCTATTATACAATGCAGAGAGAGAAGCGTCCAAACGAGCGTCGTCTGTCGCGCTCTTGGACGATACAGGTAGTTATGCCACGATATAACCATAAAACCATAACGGTGAAGAGTATTTCATACCGCGCACCTTTGCGATCATCGGGAGTGATGGTACGCGCTTCAGTTGTATTTCGCAAGCACGTCCACTTATCAGAGAATGCTTTGATGGCGTGCTGTTTGGGATGCAAAGCAATTTTTTCCTCCACATGATGTTTCATCGTTAGCGGGAAAGTGGAAGTAATAACGTTTTTTTAGCATTATATCCTGTTTTCCAAATATCTATTTCATTTCGAAACCCGATTTCGAAAATTGGCTGGCTTGTTGAAGCCGAGTGACTCATTCGATTTCATTTCTCGGCTGCTTTCACAAATGTCCTCCAGAGCATGTCCACTACAACGGTAATTAGCCATAGTACATTTCAATGAGTTTTGATGCAATTTAACAAATAGCTGCCTATACGTAAATGTAGTTATTCCATAGTACGTAGTTATTCCGTACGTATACGTAATTATTCTATAGACCTAAATTTTTTGGTCTGAGAACTTCTACACTCATCATATACGGTGATCACTTGATTCATATTTAGGGGAATTGATGGTTAAAGGTGAAGAATTAACCAATTTCTTCGTTATTTGTTTCAATGAAACCTCACTATTTTCAGTTCTGGTCACAACGGGTGCACGGCATTTGACCCTTTGCACCCGTTTTCGCGGTAACGCCGCCGACATTCAAATTTAAATTAATTTTAAATTAATAATAATAAAATTATTTTAAAAAAATTATTAAACTTTAGATCTACTGTCGCCATAGCGGAGACACGCTGTTTGGCCTTCTTTTTTCCTTCGCATATTACGGAGAGGAAAGAAAAGAGAATGTATCTATCTTCAAACAGACAATAAAAGGAGAACGACGCGAGAGTAGCGAGTTTTGTGAAATTTGTTCTGAGAAACCATGAATGGATATGAGCGACTGCTTCCAAATATATCATACTATGAGAAATTTTAAAATGTAAACAACTTATTTTGTTACTATTTCATAAATTAAAATTACCGAGTAATGGTGTTAAATAAATAACATTGCAGCAACTGTGTTTTCTGTTTTATAAAATAAGTGACTTGGGATTAAAATGGCATTTGTAGCGAAAAGGTGCTGGAGTTGCTGGTGTTCCATGTGCCTAAGTGGACTGTAGTGGAAAGGGTTGAGCGTATCCACCCAGCCCGGAATTGGCGTTCTGCGGAAACCCCAGGGGAACGTAGAGTTCGGATCGTAGATTACGGGAACGAGCGTGTCTCCGCTGATCCTTGTGGTGGTTACTCTTTGTTGGGTTCACTGGCTTTACTTGAATAGGCTTCTGAGGAGACCTCATTGATTGTTGAGCGTTTGCACGTGGATGCGGCGCGTGCACAAGCGTGGCGCGGTGCAACTGATTTCGTAGGAACGAACGCCGTCTTCCATATCGGTTTAGGGGAAGATGAGAGGGGAAGATGAGCGGAGACACGCTCGGTTCCATATTCTACAACTCGAATTCGGAGCTTTTCCTGGGTTTCCGTGCGTCTATTTCGTGATACGCACTCCTCAGTGATTTTTTCTGCTGATAAATCAGCTTTCCAACTGTAGTTAGACGCCAAATTTGTGGCGAAAACTCACTTACTACCTTAGCGTTGCATCCCATTACCTTCTCGGCTACAGTAGACACATTGGGACAGGACCCTGTTTAGCTGTACTGCATCGAGATGGGACCCACCTCTAGTTACGCTTCACTGATACGCTCGCAATTATCTGGGGTGCTGGAAAACGGTGCCCTTTTGCACGTAACCGCTTACGCCATATTGCACCATAAATCAAAACGTTTCGACTGGACCGTAGCTGTGATTTGGCTGAAACGAGACGCCCACGAACCAAACTAGCAATTCTGTCGAAGTACCGAACTGTGTCGTATACAACTCTCTTCTGAAGCTTCCTTCTCGTCTTCTTTTCTTTATCCTCTTTTTTCTCGATTGCCTGTCTCGAAATGTTTCGAAATGTCCCGAGATGAAAAAATTGAAACTTTATGGGGATTCCTTGAATTACAGTAGAACTTCGAGTTTACTGGATGAGCACTTTTTCTCTAATTTTTATTTTCCATATTTGGTTGTGCACTTTAGATGGATGAAATTTTAATTCGCCTTGACAACCGGAGAGTTTGTTTATTTAGTGCCAATGAAGCGGAAGCAAATCTCTTTATCATCAACACTCATCTTCTACTGAAAAGCCTGGAGTGCATTAGTGCAAAATTCATGCAAATTTGCTGCAATATTGCGACCCTAAATTGTGGAGGATAGGAAAGAACTATTTGCATGGACTTGTAGGCTGTTATGGGAGTATACGTAAAGCCTTCTCTACTTCTGCCAAGCAACACTAACTGCACTAAACCTGAGGATTTTCTGAATAAAATGTAGAACAGTACTCTCTTTATCCTTATTTAACTTCAAAAGAGTGTCAGATCGCCTCAAAGGGAGATAAGTTCCCTAAAGTAGTTTTTTTTTCCCTTTCAAGAAGCGTATTATGCGTGCAGAAGTTTTGTTTTATCGAGAAGGATCCGGTTTCCCATCGAACCAAACTTTTCTATTCATTGAAATTTCTAGCTCTATGCATATTTTTTTTCGGAGTCAAAACATGTTGTTTACCATACTTGAAAAAACACATCCAAACGCAGAAACGACGAGTTTTCCGGAAATTTTCGTTGTTGCTGTCTTCTTTTGGAAACGACTTGTGAAAATAGGTCTACCTGCAAAAAGAATGGAAGATCTATTTGCATAGCTAAAAAATATTTGTTGCTCATTTTCGAATTGATCTTCCCAGATTCGTATTATGAGAAATCAGAAAATTTCCTATTTTTAGTACACCGTAAGGACTGCACGTCCAGTGAACTGTTCAGAGAACTCCTGAGACGATTTCCGCTTGTATCGCATGATTGCTGCATCTTCATTCTTCTTAGTTATTTCAATCTGTTGTTTCAAACTGTAAGCATTAAACTATCCACAGGGAAACCATATTTTTGATTTTTCTCAAAATAAAGCAAAAAAAGCACTGAGTTTGTCGGATTCATTGTCCATTTTATAATATTTACGTTCGTTTGCCTTTCTGAAAAGAACGAGAGAAACTTGTCACTTTTTTTGTTGAGGGTTTATGAACCAAGTGGAAACTGCTTGACGACTTAATTTTATCACTTGTAAAAATTTAAGATCTTTTTTCTAACGGATAATATGCATTCGCTTCAGTTCTTGTTCTAGTTCTGTTTTCCAGTCAGGAAATTCATGTTCACATTCAACTTTGAGGACAAGCCACGACGTTGTAGGTTTATTGTCTATTGTTTGTTTATTGTTCATTTTTATTTTATTTTCTTTTATTTTATATTTTATTATTTTCTCTGCTACTCCTGGAACTACGAAAGGTACCCGTCAAAGGAATGAAAAATCATTCGGAAACTAGCGGAAATCGTCGGAATTCGCCAGTAGCGTCCTCCTCGTTCGTCCCTTTATCCTCCTTCCGTTTGAACAATAGCGCTGTGCGTTTGGACATGGCCCTTAAGCTCGGCGGCGCGCTCGCCGAGGATTTCTTAATGGCCCGACATCGCTTGGCTTGTGGTGTTAATTTATGCAATGGATATATGCGTAGCGCAGCTGGAAACAAGTCATTCGTCACCAACAAAGCGAGCTTGGGTGATATTTTCAGATCACAGACGGATCGGCTTTGTTTCGCCTGCAGCGACCTCTTATGCTCCCGAATCATCTACTTTTTGTGCGCCTTTTCTCTGTCTTCGTATTGTGTGAGGGATTAAAATCCGAGGCAAAAATAGCGACGACAAACTTTTTGCTCTTTATCTTCACTCCAATTAGTCTGATTGCATTAATTATTAACAAAAATGGTGGAAACAACACGAGATTCCTAGAAGTTCTTTCCCTTAAAACTACAATTTGTAGTGTTTGCCTCTTGATTAGCGACACTTGGGTTCACATTAATTGCCTCCCCCTTTTTATTGCAAATCCAGGAGGACTTCTCTTTGACTTTCCTCACTATTGGACCCAATCTCACATTTACGCCTTACAACGGTGATGTCTGATGTCTTTGATGAAGTAGTTGAAGTTTTTTTCTCTGCTAATTTCTTTGTTTTTTTTTTGTTCAATCAATAAGATATTTTCAGAAGGCCATAAGAGAGCCGTAGAGTCTCCTTTAATTTTTATTCTACTTTATTAAGAAGTGGGACGGAAACGGACGAAGCTTAAGTTTCATTTTTATCTTTATGAAATATTCTGCTATTTTGTAATTTATTCCTTGTCTTTGAATCGTTGCACAGCCAGTTTTGCATCAAAAGCTCCTTCGTAAAAATCCCCCTCCTATTAAAAGAACTTCGAAACAGTTTTCTTTCCCTTCTCTTCTTCTTTTGGTCTGTTTGAGAATATGGTACGTGTATTTGGTACCTGAGGGAAGCTTCTTATGACCGTGCCGTGAGAACGTTTCATTGTTTCTTGGACCAGATAAAAGTGTGTGTTTTTGCTTCTATTCCTCTATTTTCCTGTTACTAGTGAAGCTAACAATAAAGCGTGCAGCCAAGGTTGAAGTAAAAGCATAAAGGATAAAGGATAAAGTTTCTGGCGTTAATCAATTCGCTTGGGATGCGCCTCCACGTTCATTTCAATTCGTTTGAGGTTTACGAACACGTAACTGGCCTGTACAATGACTTGCGGTGGCTAGCCGATGTGTCAAGTCAGTGCTTTTATCCTCCCAGACAAGTCTGTTACCAGTTTATCGACCCCGGAGGGATGAAGGGCTTGGTGAGCACTAGGGCGGATTCGAACCTCCGATCGATCGTGCAGGAAGCGGAACCTCTAACCGCTACACCACACCCACCCCCAAGTAAAAACCTATGGGAGAAAAAAGTGGAGAAAGTAGTAGGAATTACTCAAAGGATCTATCCTAATAATCAGAAATCCACAGGCAATGAGATTGCACTTGATTGGTCACCGAAAACTGAAATTACCGGAATTACTGACAGTGAGAAATAAAAAGCTAACTGCACATGGACTATTCTGTTTTCTTCTCTCTTCTGTTAGCTGACATTTCTCCAGTTTCCTGAGCAAAAGAAAAAAATTGCGTTATCACATCGAGAGCCTCTTTATGCCATTTACTATTTACCAAGCGTTGCGGAATCGTATTTTGTTTACTCTTCGGGCTATGTGTTGTATGGTGAGACGAGAAAAAAGGTTGTGATCCATTAGAGCGTAAGAATCATTCCCGTTTCTCAGAGATCGCGTTTCGGATAAGAGTGAAAAACGTTCGTTCACATCACAGTATCCGTAGGAGGTTGCTGAGCTCTTTCCCCTTTCTTGTTACCTTCAGCTCATACTTTTCAGAATGCCACAGCTTTTCAAAGATCCTCTATGTCTCGGTCGCCCAAAATGCTTTGCACCGTGTTCATGTCGGAAATTTATGAACGCTTGGCTTCTTTCGAAGCTGAAAAAACATCTTGGAAGAGTTTCTTCCAGTGTAATTAACAATCTGTGAGAATTATTGGATTTTGGAGTGACATAGTAAAGTGCGGTATATGTATAGTGTAGTGTAGTGCACTTTAGAAGTCCTGTCCCAAATAGTGGGGGTGCACGTCTTTGGAGAGCTCTTAAGCTTCGACTTTTTCACTACTTCTTCTAAAATGGAGCTCACTGACTCACTCTAAACACCATTCGAAATGCCATCTGATTTCCTCTAAAAATGGGAACTAAGAAAATGAATTTAGAGGATATCCTATCGATCGATAAGTTCCACCGTTTAAGTGTGATGAGCGAGTTATTTCTTTACTCTATTTTCGCCTCCTGCGTACGCAGTTGGAGGGCGAACCTTCACGGTTCAACGAGCACGAAGGGAAAGCGTAAGAAGTTTGTAAATTCCTCGAATTTTTCTATTGCTCCCCACTTCGTATTCGCTAGAGAATGCACGGTGGATATAAAGTTGGATAACCTCCTGCCTGAGTTTTCTTTACGGTTAGAGGCTCCGCTGTGGATGCATCCTTTTTTCTGGACTCTTCTTTACTGATGTTTCCCCTGTGACTCTCTTAACAAGACAAATCAGATCGGAATAAAGGTTCTAATAGTTTTGAAGGTAATTTCGGGTGATTTTTCATACATTTTTTATTTTCAGACAGCTATGATGATAACGGACCCGATGGTAATTAACATTAACTACAAAATCCGCAACACATCCAATATGTAACGTTAACCACATGAGGATATAAGCAAACTGATGAGATTTCTAAGAGGAATTTGGGAAACACTTTGGAATTATTTTTTTTTATTATTTTCATAATCAACGTACGGTTTCTCTCTTCTCTTCAAAAAAAAAAATTGGTCCGAGTGTCAGTAAGTAAGTAATAAGTTCAACGTCTACAGGTTCTTCAATATTTAAGTTTTTGATGTCGGCTCTTTTCCTTTGTTCCAACTTTTAAAACATATTTGTTCTTCTTAGTCTTTATTTTGTGCAAGCGCATACCTGACCCAATTTGCGCGCACTTCTTGCATCCCTTGAGATTTCAAAGATTTCGTGAACAAAATGTAGATGGCCTTCTCTTTCCTGAAAATTCTCCCTTCCTCCTCTTTCTCTTCTCCTCGTTTTCGCGTTTCTCCTTTCTTTCTCGAATTATTTCTTCTCCCCGATTTTTTTCGCTAGACATGCACAGCACAGTGGGAATTTTTGGTTCCTATCCAGGATCTCCACAAATTCATTTCCATGAAATTCTCTTATAGGATAAGTTTTTTGCTCAAGTCGCTGTTCGTTCTCACGATGTTGCCATTACCTTTTTTTGAAGATATTTGCTTGTTGAACCATATGTTTTCAGGCTTCCATTCGGATGAATTTGTCATCGAAGGAGACGAGAGGCGTGGCGCATGGTGGCCGATTTGTCCTCCCAGATGGTCTAACCAGTCCGTCTAATTTGTGACCATGGGATTTGCTGCGTACTTAGATCGTAATCTTCATTCTCTCGTGCTTTTTACTAGTGGTACTACAATATTGTGATGTCATGGGTAGGGGTGGCCATGAACTTTCCTCAGACTTCTGCGCAATCCGATCTTACCATTCAAGTGTTTTGATCATATGCGATCTTGACAGATTTTTTTTCTCTCGAAATTTGTAACGCGATTATAGTTCGTTCATCAGTCGAAGGTCTTCAGAAATTGGTTTCTATTGAATGCCAATCCAATCCAAAAAATCATTTCTTTCTAAAACCACGCGAATTACAGCCTACTTAGTTTAAGTATTTCATTCAATAAAATTTTCCTTTTGTAAAAGATGGGACTTTTTGAAATGACCATATCGTGACAGAGTTCCCGGTCCTCGATCATTCGGAACGTGAAATTATCGTGACAGAGTTCCTGGTCCCGGAACGCAAATCGTAGCGCTGAATTTTGATTTTTCCCATGCTACCCCAAGTTGTATGCGATTCTTCCGGAAAAACTGTTTCGTATACGGAATTAAATCATGTGAGAAAGTTTGTGAGTACCAATGTCGATTTAATTAAAGTCGAAGTAGTTTTCTTTTCTTGTGATTCTGTGGAGAAGTATTTGTCATTCTATGGTTTCTAAAAATGTTTCCTTGTTTTTTGTTAGAAATATTTTTTTTCAGAAAGATTTTCTTCAGCAACGATATTTTCCTTTACATCACCTAACATAGTTACAACTTCTGGCGAGGCCAGGAATGTACACAATTCCTCCTTTTTGAGCTGAATCGAACTAGTATGAGAAAAATCTTTTTTCTCCTGAAATTCACATTTTCTTCCTAAGGAAAACACCGCTCTAGCTACATGAATAAGCCCAGATCTTTTCCGTTTTCTCTTCTGCCTCTTGCCCTCCTCTATCAAAGTTTAGACTCTGAAGATTTTTGATAGAGTAGAGTTGGTAGCTGATTTTGTCCATTTTTCGAAGAGCGGAAGTTCCTGACACTATCGCCTCCTCTCTGATCATTGGTGTTGAGGGGAAAGTGTTAAAGTTTATGTCGGTGGTGCCCACGAGCTTACTTAACTCATGCGCGCGTGCTCAGCAAAACAAGGGAAGTGAGCATCCTGCTGCTCGTCTCCGTCCTGATTTGATTTTTGTTGTGTTGTTCGACTTCAACGCGACGAATGAATACTGAGGTGGTTTTGGCCGCCGGGCGAAGAGATCAACTTTACATCATCTCCTGACGATGCCCTACTCACAACCAGCCCATAGCGAAATCCTTGCAGAAAGTATATTTTTCTGCACTCGAAGCTCTCAGAATATCACGGTAAAATTATTTTTTTCCAATTACTGTGGATTCGAAAGAGGCGCAATGTGTAGAACGAAAGCATAAATCACTGCATCACCCCTTCAAAATACACTCCCTAATAAATTTAAAATAGAAATAAATGAAAGACACGAGTTTGCGGCGCCCAACGAATAGTCCACGTAAAATGTGTTCTATAAATAGTTCCTAGTGGAAATTTCTTGAAATACGCTAGTAGAACAAATAAAATACTAAAACTACAACAAACCACAAGCAAGAAATTCTTAGCGAACTCAGTATTTCCACATGCATGTGCATTTCACATGAACATGCTCATTCAAATTGTGGAATGTACTGCTGTGAACTCGCTCACATGCGTAGGAATCATTCGTACGGCTCATCAACTTCTAGCAGTTGTTTTATCAGCTTCTAATTCTTCCAGTGGGACCAGTAGCTGTAGGAATCCGTAGAAATCCTGGGAAATGCTGTGGGAGGATGTTCGTCCTTCGTTTCACACGCACTTTTCTAGTGTTCGTGAGGATCCGGATAGCTAACCCAGGCTGTAGTTCATCTCCAGTGCATCGTTTCGTTTCCCGCAACAACAGTAAATCTATTATAAACGGATGTCAATGCAGAAACAAGTGTTCCCACGGTCGGAGTGAAAAACTACCGATTGCCGCATATCCCGTAGCTCAGCTGTATAGTGGTGGATTCGTGGAATGCAAGCAGACCGCATGTCATTGTTATGTTGTCCCTGGAGAAGCGAAATGTTCTTGTTTTTACCTCATACGTCCGGCTTGAAGCATTTCTTTGAGCGGACGGAAATGCGCTCGAATTTGGCGGCGCCTTGCTGGAAAATTCAACGAAACCGTCTAATTCTTTCGGCCACACATAACTCTGCTGCTCCATTTTTCTTTGTGTTCGGAAGATTTGTTTCTTTTTTTGAAGAAAATGAACTGAATCACTCTTTTCCTAATCGTGTGGTTGCGGTTGCTGAAAAAACAGAAAGAGAGAAGTTCTAGGAATGTTTTATCTCCATAATAATTGCACAGATTATGTTAGTTCTATTTTATAACGCAAAACTCTTCTCGTGGCAATCTGAAAGGATCTCTCAATCCAGAACAAAACTAACCGCTATGAACAATTCTTATATCATGATTTTGGGGAAGTTACGGCTCCAATGAGCCTTTCAATCGCTATCGTAAAAAATATGTTGATGATCTACATATATTTTCTAAAAGTATATTTCTTCTGGAGATTATCATCTAATCTGTTTCTAATCACGTTATTTTTCTGAACCTAGTTATTTTCTTTTCGCTGCTTTAATTTTGATAAAAATTAGCACTCGTTTTAAAAAAGAGGAGTAGGTAGCCTTGGTTACGTTGCTGGCTTTCTCCCATCTTCTGCCTAACCTTCCAAAAATGAAATATGCGGTTTTAAACAAAATCAAATGAGAAACTTTTCCATAGTTCTCAGGACGTAGGAGTTGAGCAGTTTTTTAGTTTTCGCCAAATAGCCCAAGACATGAAATAATAGTACGGTACTTTCTTATTTTCTCGTCTCTTTTTCTTAATTTTCTTTTTTGCATTTTAAACCCATAACTAAGTCGTGGAATAACGGCTGACTGTTGGACGCACCCATATGAATTTTATGCGCTGCGGCATCGACTGACAGTTAACGTCACACTGCAAATACAGTGACAGCAACTACACGTTTGTTGACGATGTTTTTTGTTGAGCAGGAACGGGAATTCTTGAAAAAGGGGCGTGAAGTACTGGGAAGAAACACCACTTGCAACATCCGTATAAGCGATGAAATGTGAATGAAATGCAAGCGGTGGCCTTCGATCCCAACCTCAAAACTAGTTTGAAAATAAGGAAATTTTTGGTTATTATTTTGGACAGTTCCCAACGGAATTAATAACGTGGATTGCTATAATCTTCTGCTTTACCACATTTCTACAAAAACTAATATTTTCAAGGAGTGTTGACATCCTTTAGTGAGTTCCAGACTTTCTTAACTTCCGATGATGTCAGGCTTTTCAAGTTTCTAACATAAACATGGTGATCTTGAGTGAATAACACATTCAGTATGGTTGCAGGAAGGTCGTGCCTGCCTTTATTTTCCATCCTTTTTGAGTTTTTCGTCGTTAGTACGAATTCCATTTTTTCATCGAGTGGTTGAATCACATCTATCTGTTCCTCATTTACATACGCTTACTAGATCTACGAAGAATCGTTTGTACTATTTGTACTATACCTTTTTATCGTATTTGCGATGTGTTAATATCCAGAAGAAAATAGTTTTCTTGGAACATTTTGCTGTTCATATAGCACTTTTTTTTGGAGATTTTGACCATTTTCAAAATTGCGCTAGGCTTATTCAGAAGTGTTTCAGCCAGCAGTTATATCTTTGTAAGTTTCTGGAACTACGGATAAATAAAGGAAAGAAGGATACGTTTCACGACGTAGATTCTATGCAAATAAGAAATGAAATGCTATTCACAGCAGTGATCTCAGCTTCCGCTTTACTGTCTCGCTCAAATCAAAATAGAAAGAGAAACGATGTCGAAAATGGCCCGTTTTGTCCATTTGTCACCCTGCTTTACTGATCTGAAAAAAACAAGACTTAATGGAGTCAACGAATTAGTGTGATGATGCTTTGTTGGAAAATTCCTTTTCGAAGGATATATAACGTTTTAAAGACTGCAAAGTCGAAGCGACTTTGCAGTCGGGAAATTAGGGTATTCTTAGTCGAATTAGTGTCAATATACGGAATTTTTGCGAACTTTCGGAATTGGCACGAAGGTGAACCACTATGTGTGACTAAGACGGTGATGGTTAGCCAAAGCTCAAGCGTCAAGCTCATCCGGAGGGTAGTGGTCACGAAGTTCAAACACAATGAGAACAAAGTAAGTCTCTGCGAGAGATTTGTGCAGGCTCCGTGCTCTATGTTTCCTCCTTTTCGCTTCAGTGGTCAGTAAAGAAAATCCAAGAAATCCGAGCATGAAATCAGCGTTGGCTAATTCTGCCCCTCTTCTGGGTTGGCTAATTCTGCCCCTCTTCTGGGTACACAACAAACTTTGTTAAGTTCATCACTAATTTTTTTCTTCAAAAATAGGTTGGAATTTCTCCAACTCTGAGTATTGTCCATGTTCGACTGTCTTCGAATCTCGACATTTTGAATGTGCAGGATTTCTCTGTGGATTTTCTTGAGCTTGGTATTGATCTTTGTCAACAGCAAAGCTAACGTTTCGACGTTATCGTATTCGCAACTTGGAAATTCAAAGCCATCCGTGTTTTTTCCTCTCAAACACCTCACCACCCTGCAGAAAGCATTCAAACGACAAGCAACTCAAGGAACAACTCATCGGGAAGGATAAATCACCGATGGCATCAGATTTTTCAGACTCTGACGAAGGAGTTAACGCCAATACGTTAGTTTTTAATGAAGATCAATACCAGTCTTGGCTACATCTCAAGGAGATCAGTAAAAAGAAATTTCTTCAGTTATAATTTAGGTTCGTGTATAGTTGCCGACTGATTCATAGTTGATCTACAACTTTACCCAGGTGTTATTGTGCGAAAACCACAAAACAACAAAACAGAAGAAATACATCATTGATCCTGATGGTTCGCTGAAATGCGTTTTGCTTACCGCTTTTCTTTCACTTATCAAATGCTCCAGTTCCTTGGGAGAGGCGGAAGAGGGGGATGGCGGTCTTTATGCTATTTCTGTGGTTTATTTGGTCAGCAGAACGATTCCTGAATATTTGTATAATATTGGTGTTAAGAAAAAACTGACGAAAAACTCTTCAACGATTGACTTTGATTCACTTTTGTAGATTCACCTGTGTGTTAAAATGCGCTAAACTTTTTTTTTTCAAATTCCTTTCACTGCTCTGCCAGCTGCTTCCCTTCCCCAGCACCATCCGTTTTCGGATCTTCCCTGTTTTTATAACACAGGGATGAATTCATTTCTGGACAAATTCTTCCACGGCAGTAACCTAATTCTTAAATGGCGGAACCAAATTATTGGGAAGCTTTCTCTTATACTTTTCAAATACGGTTATAGCTTATCGAGAAAAGTCGCACAGCACTTGGTTTCCGGCCGAACGCCTCGTTTGCTCCTTAAGGTTGGGTGATCGTAGTGAATAATGGAGATTATACGATTATCGCCTAATGAACTGACCACCACCCACCCTCCTAAGCGAGGTTCATTAGTCTTTGTGTAAATTAACTAACACTAAAGTACGATACGCAGTTTATTATTGTTAGACTGCGCTTTGTATACATTAGAGCTCGTCGAAGGCGCTTAGCATAGAGCCTCAGTGAATCGTTGTTTTTCCATTTCGTTTTCAACGTTTCCTCTGTGGCCCGCGGTTGCGACGCAGATATATTATTTATATAATGGATTGCTTAATTGGCTGCAGACTGTACCGTTGTTTGTCCGTGATTTGCTGCAAATTCAAAATGAACGGTCCCGTGGGGAGTTCCGTCAAGAGCCACATTTTGGTTATATTCATTTGCCCTACATAGTAGTTGTTTTTGCAGTTGTAAGGGTAATTTTAAGATTCTCTGTAATTCTACGCAAATGTTTTGACAAACAGTCCACCATGATAGATTACTTTTTCTGAAATTTCTTCCACATTTTCAGATCAGTTCGAAAAATTTTAAATGTGAGTGTTACTGTCAACGTTCAGCTCCACCGAAGACAACCGAAATTTGTGGTTCGCCTTTGGTGTTCTCGAATATAACGACCTTGTTCTGCTAACACCCCAACTCTTACCTCCACTCCTAATTTAAATATTTGTAGGAACTAAGTATCCATAGAATACCGGATATTTCTAGACGAATAGGGTCGTTACGATAAAATTCCTTTTTTTTAACCGTAAACAAAAAATCATGAAAAATCTATTTGTTGAATGGAATGACTAAGAACTCACGCACAAACTGTAGGTGTCCTGAAGAGCAGCGATTGATTACCGCGATCCTGTTCTAGGTTTTATAGTCAAGAGTCGGAGCGTCTTATATGAGACTTTTTAATTTCTTTTCTTACATTTTTTTAGAACATTCCCTGCTCTCCGAAAATCTCTTTTTGTTCCAAAAAGCGAAAATAATGAGCATCCTACATTTCTCAAACTTTCTTTTTTTTCGCGTTCGAAAACCTCTTCTTTTTCTAGAAAAAAACAAAAATAGTGGAGAGACAAAAACTGTATATTTATTTAAATTTTAGTAATGCATTGAGGAAGACATTGAGGAAGTCTACTTTATCGTGTAGATCCGTTATGGCGGAAATTAATTTTTTCAAGTATTACTCTAACTTTCATGTGGCCTAAAAGCGATGTCGCCTGATGAGATGAGGTCGAAGTCCAGGGTTCGTTGGCCATTAACTTTTAGAAAATGGACATCTTTTATCTCTTTTTTGTGGAGCTGTTCTTAACAACTCTCTTCGAAATCTTCTCGGTGCCTCAAGTGCTCATTTCTTGCTTTTCCGGTCAGTCTGTGGAAAATAGCTGCGAATCTAAGACATTTTCCTTTAATATAAGTGTAGAGAGAGGATAATGGTCTTCCTCCCCAACAGTTCCATCTAAAACTGATCCACCGCCTTGTCTGTCGTCTGCGGATCATCTCTGAACGTTTTGTTTTTCAGGATTTTCTTTCGGCAAATCTATGGATGACATTCTTTACGTAGCTACTCGCATGCACAAATTGCATATGAAAGCGCAGATGTGTGAAGTATTTTGTGGTGGGGAAAAAAGTAAATTTGTTTTCGGTGGTGATTTTGTTTTTTGATCAATCGGCTGTCACTTTCGGAAGCACGTGTGTGTGTGGAGATAACTAG
Organism: Necator americanus; assembly: GCF_031761385.1. NCBI lineage: Eukaryota > Metazoa > Nematoda > Chromadorea > Rhabditida > Ancylostomatidae > Necator > Necator americanus. The sequence continues at coordinate 35,427,872 of NC_087376.1, read as the reverse complement.
ATTTCAGTGGTGTTGAGTTTTCCACGCTTTGGCTGTCTGGCAGTTTCAAGGGTGGCTTGGACCTTTCACTTTGCAGTTTTACGTTTTGATTCTTCTCACAGTCGTAGTTTCGTTTACGTGAGGATCTCAGTCAGCTTCAGTCACTTAAGCGTGTAGCGGAGTAAATCTGAGCCGGGACACTAACTGACTGCCTTTCCTCACTTCTCTAAAATTATAATGGTTGAGATAAATTTATTTAAATTTCGACATCGTAACGCTGCCGATCCACGCTCTCTTGTGCGAGCTGATAATAAGCGAATAAATAAGCAGGCGAACCTTAGCTACAATCATGTTCTTCGTAACGGATCCCACTTCTTTCTGTGTGCCGATTTAACGGCACGTAACTACTATTGTCCAGACAATCATCCAACAGCAGCAGAACATTGTTGCCACACCTGTCCATCGGTTTTGCCTCTGTTATGTCCATTCCTCCTCTCGGCTCCTACAGTTAATTTCCACAGAAAATCCATAGAATTTCCTTGTTCACCATATTTTTATAAATCTCTCGTACCATTGTATATATGTATGTTGTTCTTCCACCCGTCTTGTTTACGTTATTTTTTTAACCCCCTTAGTGCGTTCATGTGTGAGTTAATACGTTACTAGTTACATGCTCGAAAGAGTAGAGGAAATCTAGGGGTTTTCGCTAGTCAAGAGATGGAAATAATAATAATACTATTTATAATAATAAAGTGACGTTGTGGTTTGATTACAAAACAGTTGAACACATAAAACCACACCCTAAGGAGGAAAATAAAACAAAATGAGAAGTATAATAAACAAGTAAAACGTTTTGAGTAAATTAATTTGAAAATGAGACAGTCGAGGCGACTTCTACTTCTGCACACACAGTCATCATTCCGTTTATATCACTGCACTGTATGCTATGGTGACTATACGAAGCATTTGCGGGACATTTCCCCATCACTGCTGGAAAATTAGTGGATTTCCGTTGAATTTCTGCTCGATTTTGCCCTAATTCTCAATACTAGTATTTTGCTTGGATTAAAGCGCATCGCGCTTTTTAAATGTTTCCACGACAAAAAAAAAATAAGAACTGTTGTTAGTGGTGTTCAGTTTAGTCTCTATACGTACTCACTATTGTACACATTAATGTGGAGCAATTTTCCGGAAAAGAACTTAGGTTGGTAAATTAATTATGGATTTTAGCATTTTTTGACTATTCGTCTACATATTAATAATAGTTAAAATGCTGCTGAAACGTACTTATTTGATTATAAAATTGCACATTTTCATTGTTTTATTATTATTTCTTACTTACATGTTACCTACATTGTTTTATTATTATTTCTTCTTGCAACATTCAGTAAAATTAGAATTGAAGTTGAAATTCAACGTTTTTCTGCGTGCGTCACCTTTTGCTCTGTCCTTCTTAGTTACAAAATATTATCGAAATATTCGAGGAGAAAGTTACAGTCAGAGCTTCTGCGTTTTTGCCGCTGTCAGAGAGTGATTATCGAAATTATCCGTGGTCAAGAATGCTTGTTTTCTTTCCTGTGACCGCAACGAAACACACGGAAATTACACCACTGACCCTCTTTTCGCTTGCCTCCACCTCCTTTTGAAAGCAGCGCATTATGAGACCAACGATGCAGCGCTCAGGTGAATGAGCAAGGCAAGGCTCCAACAATGAATACACAGTACCGATTTCGGTACTGTGTATTCGCTGTTGGAGCTTTGAGAGGAGATTATTAAACTGAGACTAATACTTTGCTGAGGAAGGTGGGTGTAGAAAAGTCGGGAGAAGTTCGAATGCCTGTTCGATGGCTCGTGGCCGCACTGCGCCAACGAAGGTTTTCATCTCTCTGGAGACGATAAATTGGTGATAAACGTGTCTGGGAGGGTAGAAGCACTGAGTTGGCACATCGGCTCGTCCCTGTAAGTCATTGTAAGGCTTCATGAACCTCAAGCGATCCTGAATCCAACGCGTAGGCGGATCCCAAGGAGATGGATGAACACCGTGTACTTTATCGTCCATAGAAATCTTGTGCTCGACGGAAAAATAAGCAACCAGAGGCAGTCACCATAGCCGTCACCTGTCTGGTAGTTGATGTAGTTGCACCAGCGGTTGCGCGGTGTGGTGGAGGGTAGCGGTTATGATCGAGGAGGGACCCACGCTAGCGCCGCTGATCTTTGCAGTTCACCATAGTCCCACGTCGATCGCAACCGCCATCTCCACCACGGAGTTCGAAACGGAAGGAATTGGGATAATGAAGACCTACTTACGGTGGAGAGAAGCGATATTTGTATGTATTTCCAGGCTGATGAAGCTTGTGCCATTTTTGCAATGATGGTACCTCAGAAAAGAGCACAATTTCATTATTCTAAACAATTTTTTTTCTTAACGACACTTTTCTTGACAGCAAAAGAACGCCTCCACATTCTATAGAATATTTTTTTAGAAATTCGTTAGAATATCGTAATTAAGCTAGTGGTTCTCGTATTTCTTATCTTGTCATTATTTATTATTTATATTATATTACTTTTTTACCTTAACAATTTGCCATTTTGGGCTTTTTTGTACTTTTCTTACTTGTAGCAGTAAATTGCTTCTTCGGCCATATAATACGTTGCCATGGATACATTGCTACCGGTATGAGAAAAACACATGTAAAACAGAACTTGCTGTAAATAAGGCGGCGTCTTATTTTCTCTCTACATATACGTTTAGTTACCGTACGCACGATATCAGAAATAAATGAAGTTTTCCCACGGTGATGAAGCAGCAAAGATCCATTCGATATTCTACACAACTTTCTCTGAGGTGGATCCCCCTACAAGAACGTGTTCTACTTGCTGGTTTTTCACGAAGCATTCTCGTCAAAGCAACTTCTAACAACGATTCTGGAATTGTCAGTCATATGTTCATCGTATGATGGAGAAAACACTCCTTGCAAGCGATCTTTTGCAGCTGCGTATGTGAAGAGAAAAAGATCTCGTTTAAAGGAATTTGGAAAAATTTGAATAGAGAAGCTTGTTATTCGACTACTACTTTTGATTCTTCCATGCCTTCAACTTATTTCGAAGGTCATTTGCTACGCCGTGCACGATCCCGTCGGTCTGGAATAGTTGGCGAGTGGATTTTCAAAGGATGTTTCGCAGACTCTTTTTACGTCACAGGAAGTCATTAAGACCTCCTTTTGGTTGAAATTAGTCTAATTTTAGTTCTACTCCCCAACTAGCAGTACTTGGGTCTCTGTTTGGATTTCTAGAAAAATTTTTTTCCCCACAGAAACCGACAGCGCACACGACGCGGCATCGAAGATCACTGATCTCGTACGCTCTCTCTCTCGTACCCATAATAGAACTCCTCTCTGGTTAGTAAAGTCCTCCTTTTAGTCAAGATTTGAAAAAAAAAAGTGGTCATCACTTAGAAAACAATTATGTGCTTGCTTGGAAACCCGTGCTGTTTAAGCCTTTGTCGAATAATACCCAAGAGATTAGAGCTTTGCCTCAGAATTGCGGCGCTCTGTCCCACATTTTGATCCCAATCCCAAAGGGAAGCAACTTATTGAGACAAAATCTCGAACAGTTCTGATAACGATGAGTTCTAGTGAGCGTACCGTATCTAGCTTTTACAACCTGCTTCATGAAGATCTTATTTTCGTAATCTCGAGGAAAAGTTTCGAAAATAGGAATTTACTTGCTTGTCAGATCTCCATTTTGACCTCTTCATCCGATCCTGTCGAAATTGCTATCCGCTCGGCTAGCTGAGTTACCTGACCTGGTTGAATTATCTAACGTTTTTATTTTGTTACTTATTTTAACGCCGAGAGAATCTATCCGCAAACGTCACTTCCTTGTTTTCGAGCTATGCAGTGACGATTTTTGCGAAAATTAGCTCCTTTTCATTGTTATCGCATATTTTTTCTCGTCGCTCCCGCATAAAAGAGAAGTGCAACAGAATGCATGTGCTCACGCTCCGCCAACAGTGTCCGGATTTCTAGTGCCGTTAGATCTCACATCCAATTAATCTCGGTCACTCATTTGTCTGTGCGGCCGCAAAACAGTTGTTCGGATGTCGTTCTCGCTGTTCCGGTTGCCTTAGAAATCAATTTCGGTCTATGATCTCTGCTCGTGTTCTCAAAAAAATCTCCGTGTCAGATGGGTGTTTGCTCTTCAGAGTTTTTTTCTTGGGCAACCCTCAGTTCACTTCGTCATGTCAATCTCTTGTTCACGCAGTCTGGCCGATATCCGTGCCGAACAGGTATGTTTTCCAAGAAATTCTTTTAGTTTCTATGCAATTTTACTTCAAAGGTGCCCAAGGACTGCTGCTTGTGGGTAATTGTAGATGCATCACTGAAACTGATTGTTGCTGCACCAAAATAATTTACTTCAATTAAATTTTGTTAGTAGGCGTACGTCACATTAAGAACGGAATGAAGCTGTCGACCGGAATTTTTAGGAGTCTCGGGGGTTTGTGTGATGTGAGATACTGACCTCGCGCAGCGTTAGAGTGGTGAGCAACGAAACGTGGTTGTAAGTCAGTAACGTACTCGATGAACGCTAAGAGTCCAAGCTTTGAATTCCGGAGATTCTTGCCGAATGCCTTTTGTTATCATATTTTTCAGTTGCTCGAAGCTGATTTTTCTTATTGCTGTTTGATTCTTTTTTTTTCTTCTCTGTTGGAGCAGAAACACGAAGCGGATGATGAAAATGTAGGAAATTCGCGTTGTGCACGCATGTAACTGCGACCATTTTCCAAATAAGGTAGTTTTTAAACCAGCTATAACCGAAAACTCGTTGGATGCTGACTCCAAGTGCGTGGAAGTCTTTGCCTACTTCCGCCATAATACGTAGCTCCAGCGCACAAGTTCTTAGAAAATTGCCTTTTGACTGCCCTACTCTTTAATTGCATGACATTACAGTGTAACCCCTGCAAAACATGTTTTATTGTGTCTTTTCATATTTTTGCTCCCCTTCTAAAAGGAATAAATTGCATTAGTGTGAATCAAGGATCCACAATCTAACTGCCATCATTATCAGCAACATCTAACCAATAGATGAGCGAGGTCTCAGTGCCCTTCCCCCTAAAGGAAAGGAACTGTGACGATAAAAAGTCGTTGAGTACGTTCTTAAGGTTATCGTGGTCTTTTGAAGCTTCTTTTTGTCCAGATGCTGCTTCGGGATCCAAACATGCGATGGTGGGATGTGACGATGTCCGGGTTATAGGGAGGGTGTACAGGTGGTCGCTCAGCCTATGCCCTCCAGAAATTTTCGTTTCTCCTTTGCCACCTTAGGTCTCGCCCTGTCACGCAGCAGTTCGACTTCGAGGCGTTTTGGGCGTTTTTCGCGCGCTGTATCGGCCGGCTTCGGGAGTCGCTTCGCATGCGGAGTCTGGCGCGGATTGTCTGATTACCATTCAGCAGCTCCGAGTACACAATACCCTGCGAATCCCAGAATACAAAAAAATCTAAAAGTGGGAGAAAGGAGATGCAAAAGTCCAATAGTGATATGCAAGTATATGATCACGTCTACGAGTAGTGCGCAGTAGACGAAATGCGAACTTCTGAATGCAGCACAAATCAGCTAGCGTCTCACTTTTACTGTGACGCATTGAGTCGGTCATAATTTTTAAGCAGTTTGCAAGATGCGTTTATCCTGACTTTGGGGCGTTTATGTTGTATCACGTAATTAATGAAATCGGGTTGTCTCCACGAATGGATAGGGGTAGGAGTATAATTAAGGAGCGTGAGCGTGATCGCTCTCAATCCTCCACAGTAGGTGATCGCTCTCAATCCTCCACTCTAAAGAGACACTCTGTGACTTCGTCTCCCCAACGACGCAACTTATTACGCGATAGAACTCCTTCGTCATCCAGCTCCTGCAATCCAACTTATCTTAATCTCAAATAAGCATCAAAGATAGCCCCATCTATACAATTGTGGACAAGTTGCTGATTGTCCTCATTCTACTGCTCGTAATCAGTTGCATCGTTTGGGAGACAGAAACATCCTTGTCTCGTCCCGTCTTCCCAACGATGCTACCTGCTGCTACGCTTCTGTTTCGCACGCTTTTCTTTGGATCAAAAGGTATTGAGGACGATCATACTATTCGTCACCCACACCCTTCTCTTTAATTATTCGTGGAAAGAATTTAAGATGCGAATTTCTTGATATGCTCCTCTTAGGTTGGTTTATTTACACAGAAGCCATCATTGGGTAAAGAATACTAATAATATTACTTTTAGGAATGTGTTTTTGATCCAAGCTTGTAAGATCTCTTTTTTATTTTAGGCAGACAACCTCGATCGTCTGCGTTCAACACTTGAGACCATGAATCTGAAAGACTTAGTGCCAATACTTGTGGCAAGGAACGTATTGAAATCCTACGAAATGGGTGCAGTCTACGCGAAGGTGATCATCTCAGCTCAGCCTTATGTTTACCTCAACATTGTCCAGGCAGCATTATCCAGGAGATTTATCCGTCCATGAAGAATTATCATCAGAAAAGATTTTACGTTCTCAATTGCTAACAATTCTGGGATTGAGTTTTTACTATTTGATTTGAGGAAGATTTGAAACAGTAATCAGTAAACATCGTCTCATGAGCCTTGCTTTTTTGGGGGAAGAATTTGGAAAAAAAGAGAAAATCGCAGAACGTTAGAACAGCATCTTTGTCGGTCTGAATTTTTTTTAGATTCAGAAAGGATTCGAACATGTCACATTGGATCAGAAATTTTCCAAATGTACAGTTAATAGTTTGAACAAGCTTGCAAAACCATAAATGTTTTTTCATCATAGCTATAAAAATTTTATAATCGGGAAAATATAGACGTCGTTCTGGGTAGTGTCTTGCATGTGCGATCTTTTATCTCGGGGCTGCTATCATAATGATTTTTTGAAGTTGTGTCGTTGCGGTTTTTCTAGAATTCTCACTTTATAATGTCAGGCATAATTGCAAAAGTGAGGAACACGGTTGGTACTGTGTTCGCTACTTTTTTGAGTAGTTTGACCATCTATAGAGATCCAGAAGTTGCAGGTGTTGAAGTAGAAAAAGAATGTCGTATCGGTGTACTAAAACTCCTCTGTAGTATTTCTGGGGAGTTTTCGAATTTTCCAGACTGTTGGCATTGAATAGTAACGTATTTGCCTATTGACTAACCAATAAACTAAACAGCACGGGTTCTTGAATTTGTCCTGTGAAAGCGGGGTTTGTTTACATGTTGTTTACATATTTCCTTGTCGGACTTCTACCTTTGTTCAAGGGCCTCCCTTCCTTTGCGAGCAAAGATCTGGGAGAAATTATGGAAGTACAAAAAGATTTCACTCAAAGGCGCCATCTAAAACTGACATCGTGGTTTTTTTTAGAAGGAATTTTAATTTTGGGAGTTTTTTTTTTGAAGGAAGTCAAGACAAAAAAGGATTTGATCCTTGAAAACCGTTCTTCAGCGGCAAATCTTTCATACATCGTTTTTTAAATTCAAGAGCTGATTAAATCTCTATCCAAATCTAGGAATCCACTCAAGCACAGGTGGATGCGTTGATCTGCTTGCTTAAGACGAAAAATCACTGGGTTGGACCAATGACTGACGCTCTCATCAGAAATGGACAGGTGAGTGGTTGGGTGAAACAAATTTATTTCGGAGTAACTTACCGGTAGAAATCACTAAACGCCTGCATGGACTCACCACTTCTAGTCCTAAAAAAGACTAAGTGAGAGACCTAAAGAACCAAACTTATCTAAAAGTTGACTCAAAATAATTTGAACTTCCAACGAAAACATCCAAAAAATCTCATCTTTTTAGATCTCGTGACTAATTAATTTCCAGGCAATAGATGTCTATCAGTGAATTTTCATCTCTTACTTGAGTGTACTAGTTATCACAATACTGGAGTAACGATAAAGTTACTGAAAAATTACAAAGAATACTTTATGTAACTTTCCATTCAACTCCAACACTAATTTCATCATTTTTTACACATAATAAATAAACAATTCCAAATCTCAGTCGGAAATTTTAAGGCGCCGGTGGCAAAGATGCTCCTTCAAATGCAGCAGACCAGCTCCGCTTGATACTCATTTTCTGTACAGACCATTTTCGCCTATTGTACATTTTTAGAAAGAGTGAAACGCATTGTGGCGGCACATTTGTAGATTTTCTCTTCTCTTTGTTGCATTTTACGTTTTGATGGTCAGTGAATTTTCTTTTTTTCTTCTGTGTTTTCCGCGCCCTACTACACATTAAAGCAATAAACCAGATGTTTTGTGGTAGCGCAGCCACAATGACAACGCGGCAAGAGTGATTGATCTTCAGTTGTAGATCATGAGCAGCTGCTCGGCCATGGCTTTCAGTATTTTAGGGCCGAAGAAATAGGCTGTTTACAAGGATCTTTCCAGAGCAGTGAAAGATTTGCAGTTTTAGTAACTTGTGTCTTTTCTCCATCCAGTTTTAATGGTTGTAATTTTTTTTCCTAAGCACCACCATTCAATAAACCAACAAAACGACTGATTATAAGAATACATGTAAGTTTGTATTCGTACTTTTCATTGACTTGACATAATCGGCGGGCTGATGTCATCGCCTCACGCGATTACCCGCGTCTTCACCGAGGTATGCCGCCCTTGAACGTAACTCTGCCCAATCTTCTCGATCTTCTGTGAGAGCTTGCATAGAATCAATCCATTCGTTGCTATACCATATTCTGCAAAATTTACGTCTCTCCTGAACTGTCCATCCACAGCGAGTGTCCTCAGGTCCCCTTTCACCACCTCAGTCCAGAACTTTGGTTTTCGGCCATGTGGCTTCTTCCAGATGGAACCCATGGAAATCTTTCGCCATATAACAGTGCGGGTTATATAGCTCGTACTTTCCAAGCGAACACTCGAACGCCTGATTGCGTTTAGTTAGGGCAGGGCTACCACGTGCAGGTAGCAATCCGACCCCGTATACGCGGCTCCATTCGTACTTTTATAAACTATTCATATTAATAAGTTAGGAAGCAGTTTCAATACTAGAAAATTGCGGACCATTCAAGATTGAAATTATCTAGTAGGAAATGAATGATCGCAGAAAAGGAAATTCAGCATTTGCTGCCGTCCTTAAGAACTGCGACCGTAGCTTCGATTATATTTTTGGTGTTCTCTGATCTTTCAGATAAAAGCACGCATATGTGCGGAAATGAGTTGAAACCGAGTTGTTTACTAGATAACTGCTTAATCTTTCTTAAAAGCAAACATTTTTTGTTCTATTCATTTATTTATTTTTTCCCCTTTTTTTTGGAAAGAAATTAAGAGAACGAGGAGAAAGAATTCATGCCGACTTCTCTACTAATTTAATTTCCGAGGCCTTTTAGAAGGGTTATATGCAGATAGCTCTCTATTTGCCTCTTTTAACAATTTTCAAACATCAGAACAAGGATTTGTGGATAGGATTTGCTAGAATAGAAGTCAAAAATTAAAAAAAATAAGGTTCTAGTTCGAGTCAAATTATGACGGTACTAACAATCTTCAGAAACGCCACAAATTCCTTGTTTCGGTTGATAAATGAGTGGATATAGGTGAGCGCCGCGTAAGGAGAGATCCCTAGTAAATTTTGGAAAAATTAAGGATGCCGGTGGTTTTTGGCTTGGGACAGGTTCTAAATCACTCGTTGTCTATGCTGTAGTATTCCTGGTTTGATTTTTCTCAACACGATCAAAAACCTTTTTCTTACGTAACGTTTTCTCAGTCAGATTTTCTAAATTGGATGAGTTGCACAGTCCTTGTTCTGCCAAGCTCCTACTGAGCAGATAGTGTCTTTACGACTCAAAAAGTACAGTAGTTTAAGAAGTTTAGGAAGTAGTTCAAGAAGTACACCAGTAGCACAATGTTTCCGCTCTATGCTGGTATATTTTATAGATTTCGGAGACGTGAACAATCAAGTGAAGCAATTTTCCTTCTTTTTATGTGAAATGAATGTGTTTCATGCCAGTGGCTCGTAAATATGCACTCAAGCTGCGGGCAAAGCTGCAATACTTCATGTAGAATAGAACCTTGCGTCCGAGTGAACTTAAAGGCATCACCCCACGAATCCGGCGTTGTACGGGTTCCAGGCAGGAAACGCCTAAGCGGGGTCGTAGAGGTTAAGAAGGTGATGCGGTTCATCTCCCCCGCAGATTCGTCGAAAACCAATTCAGACGAATTGCAGGCGGGGGCGGCAACAGAAGCCGTCGTAAGAAACAGTTCTGGGGTCGCTCGTTTACAATAATACAGGGAGAGATGAACAGAATCACCCTCTTCCCCACGATCTACGATCCTGTATAGGCGTTACCCGCCTGAAACCCGTACCACTCCAGATTAGTGGGGTGATGCCTTCAAGAAAGCAAATAATGAATCACCATCATTTTAAGGTTTATCGAAACTCGCACATGGAGTAGTCCGAAACTGCGCTCTAGCAGAAATATTTTAGCTTTGACCGCTGTTTAGACGCACATGTGTTAAAAATACGAAAAACATTCAGTTCACATAGAATAAAGGAAAAATGTTTCTCTTAGTTGTTCACATTTCCGAAATCTATAGTATCTACACCAAAGTGAAGAAAAACATCTATGAACTTCTTGAGTGATGAGGAAATCTCAAGGGGAATCTCTTCCCTTTTTTGAGTTCTCAATGTCGTACGCGTGCACTTTTGAAACAAAAAGAAAGAGAAATTGAGAAAAACTTTGTTTTCCACGAGTTAAAAATCTTGAAATTTGTTGGCGGAATGTAGTACACCTTAGGGACTTGGTGAGTAGTCAGCTGCATATTTCATCCAAGCATCAGACATTGCTCATTTGGGGACTTTAAGTGGCAGCGATAAAATTAAGGGGGATAATTTTCTAAAACGATAAATATAATAATCAGAAGTCAATCACAAATGACATCTGAACTTAAACGGACTCATTTTCTCAAAAAGATGTAATAATTTGATAATTTATGAGGTCATCACTAACGTAGGTAACGGAACGACTGTGGGTCCCTTGTGTTCTGATTTTTGCGCTTGGCTGAATAGTGAACATCTGAAAAAGAGCTAACCGTGATTCATTTTCTCAGAAGAAGAATATTCCTTAATTCAAGTGAATAGAACGCTAACTAGACTGCCTCCCTTAATCGGCAAAATTGCATATCAGGATTACCTTGTGCTAAAATGTAGTCGTCAAGGATGAGTTTGCTTATAACTTGCGTGCTTATAATCGCAGAGAATAATGGAGATGCAGGAGGATAAAATAGAGGAGCAGGTGTGGCGCAGTAGGCAGTTCGGCTCTGACTACACGATCGATGGTTTGGAATTGGCGTGGTGCCAACCAAGCTTTTCATAACCGCGATGACGTCGGTGAATTGGAACCAGACTTTCCGGAAAGACAAAAATACTGACTTTGCTAGCCCCTAACGCATTGTAAGCCCCTAACGCATTTCCACTGAACAAGTGCAGTAATTAACGTCTACAATGCAAATCCTACAGTTCGACGTTAGAGTGCTTTTGCATTCTTTTGGAACAGACTTATAATTTAATGCTATATAATAACGGGCTTAGTCTGTCACTTGTGAGTCTTCTTGCCTCTGTTTCCTTCCACATTTGCCTCAGGTTGGTAGCCTGCTTTCCTCAGAAAGTGGAAACAGGAATGCAAACGGGTGCTTAAATAGTAGCGAAAGCAAAAGGTGAAACGTTATTTTTATCGGTACGACGGTGTTGTTCAAATCATTTTACGTGAAAACATGATTCTGTGAAAACCGTTTGGGGGAAAACAGGAAGAAAACCCATACTGCAAGTAATATTTTCAAATTGTTTCTATATTATGTTGGTACCGAAAGGGTGCTTGAAGCTGAAGTTTGGATGATCTCCAAATGTGGAACACTTAGAAAGAGAACTATGAAATCTTGCACTTATTTTCATACAAAAAAGAAGAAAGTATTGTTAGAAAGACCCCAATCTAGTTTCACAGAAAATGCCGCTACTACCTTCTTTGATCACCACAGAAAGTCTGAACGTCCGGCTTTAGCTAAGCTGACAGACTAAGCCCCTTATTATGTAGCATTAAATTATAAGTCTGTTTCAAAAGAATGCAGGATGCACCCCTACGTCGAACAGTAGGATTTGCATTGTAGACATTAATTACTGCACTTGCTCAGTGGAATAATTTGTGCGTATCTTAGAGTGGACGAAAGGATAAAGTGCGCGGCGTTGATCAATCTTTGCTGTGCGCTTTCCCTCTTGTCTCAACGTAAGAGAGTGACACAAATACATAATCATTTCATGTTGACCGAATTTTCCCGACCGCACATTTTTTCCCACCGAGCTCCTCTCTAGTTCTCCTTGTTAGAACGTTGGGCGACGGTTTCTTCAAATACACAAGGAGACGTGGAGAAATTCATTATCGTCTTGGTACTGATCAGTTCTGCAGCTGAAGAGAAGGTCGCTTCCCTTGCGACTGCGTCAACAACCAAGAAGTGGCTCGAAAACGACTTTAGTTTCTACTTCGCGATTCAGAGCTGTTTTCCTGTGATCTGGTAACGAAAACCAGTGATGATGGGACTTGCAGAAAGAGCGAGTGAGTTGAACGGGTGCCTATGCGTGACTCCCAGTTGAGGTTTGAGAAAAACATGCGGGATCATCATCGGGGTATTTCATGCCAAATCCCTGTTATAATATACCCTAAGCGCCTGACCGTTGCTATGCCGTCAGTGTAGCAAATTATAAAAAACTTCATTTTGTAAAATATTTTGCAGAAGCCCTCGGGACTGCACTTGCTGGTTTTGAGCTGCTTTTGGTGGTCATCTTCTGGGTGATCAACATGCAAGTGGACAGTAAGGATTTCACTAAAGCATTCGCAAACGCACTTATGGTGCCACTATCCGCTTCTACGATACGAAGTTGTGGAGTGTTGTGAACTCGGTGGTTCGTGTACCTCTCTCGACTGCTGCATATAGTGAAACGTTGGTATTGCGAATTGATTACTATAATCTTATCTTGTTGGTACCATTATTATTGAGTACTACCGTACTGTAGAATAGACGGGTGTAGCGCAGTCAGTAAGAGATAAACTGGTACCAGACCTGTCTAAGAGGATAAGAACACTGACTTGGTCATCGCTGCCTACGCAAGTCATTGTGTAGGCCAACACGCTTTCCAAATCCTCAACGAGGACGTGCGAGTGTTTTTAGAATGGTAAGGGGAGGCATGCTGTTTTTCACGGTCCTCAGGTCGAAGCTGATTCATTATTTTGTTTCGAAGAAATGAACAAAACACATCTTCTGCGCGTATTTACTACTCCTACTATTAGCTACGCAAAGGATTTATATAGCAGTTCCACGCCCGAAAATGTCTGGCGATTATTTATTTGTTGCCTCGCTGCCTTCCGAATTTGGAATTTTCCGAGAAATCTCTTGTCTGAAAACTGTGTTCTCTCAAACTTCGCTGCAGAACCCAAGTCTTTTCGTCCGCCCCACGAGCTTTCTGCTGACAGCAGCCTGCTTTTTCCAAGTGCAAAAAAACTTGGAGCGTGGCGTTTTCGAAGGTTTTTTTTACGACTATTTACAAAAACGCTTGCAGTAGTACTTTACATCATTATTTCTATAGGTTTTATAATCATAATTTAGAGAAATAAGTTATGTAGCTGGCGATCTATGAAAACCAGCATCTCTTCTCAAGTCCTGGGAATTATTAGCTCTGCTCACATGAAATCCTCCTTGATTGAAAGATGTTTTTTTTTTTCGAGAAGACCCAAAAATTTCATATTGCTCATACAAAGTTCCACTATTTTTAAGTCGTTGGGAGAGTCGCAGTTGTGTCGCAAACGCCTCCACCACAAAAACGCGCAGTACTCACAGAGCTGTCACACAATATAATTAAATTCCTAGGGTTGGATTTTCTACGATACAACTGGTGCGTTGCTGTTGACTCTGTATCATTATTTTATCGACAAACCGTATCAAAGGCTACCAAAATTTATGGAAACACTTAGTGTTTTATTAACGAGTCTTGTCCTAACTTTGTTCGCTATTTTGGTATGTGTTCTGAGTTTTTAAACGAATACTGTAATGACTTTATGTTTTCTTGTTATGCCAACGAGGCTTAACTGAAACTTTTTTATTGGCCTGACGTTTCGACAAACTCGTCTTTTTCAAAGGCTTGAAAATGGTTCGAGGTGTTTGGTACCATGCATATCCCCTCAAACTCCTCCTCCCTCCTCGCCAACCCTCGATATTGTTCCAAGTACACCACGCAAGACTTTAAAAGGAAAACAACTGACCAGTTTCACCGACCAGCGGGGTTGGTAAACCACTGCGTTCTTTAAGATTGTCACCAAGACGAATGAGATCCACGCACTGTGCAGTATCCTTAAATACTGGTGTCTGAATGGTGTTAAGAAACTGCATGTGGGACATTCTTATAGCTCACAGAGTGTTACGAACGGCAAGAAGTCGTCGGTAATTGATAAGCACTCATTTTTGTTATTCATAGACGGATTTCTGACGGAAATCCAGAATGCTTCCAATGCCTTTCTAGCAGATATTTCTTTCTCGTGCGCTAATATTGTACATTTTATTTCAAACTCATTTCCATCATGCTTATCATTTTTGTGGCCCCCTAACGGTGTCATCGCACTCCCTCGCCTTTTACCAGCCAAATGTTCCTTGATACGCTCGTTCAGCATCCTTCCAGTTTCTCCAATATAAATGGCGTTGCACGTTAGGCATTCTATTTGGTAAATAACTCCGATGTGAGCTATAAGATTGTCCCACATGCAGTTCCTTAACGTTATCCACACACCAGTACTTAAGGACGCTGCACAGTGCGTAGATCTCATTCGCCTTGGTGACAATCTTTAAGAACGTGGTGGTTTACCAACCCCACTAGTCGGTGAAACTGGTCAGTTGTTTTCCTTTTAAGGTCTTGCGTGGTGTACTTGGAACAATATCGAGGGTTGGCTGGGAGGGAGGAGGAGTTTGATGGGATATGCATGGTGTCAAAGAACTCGAACCATTTTCAGGCCTTTGAAAAAGACGAGTTTGTCGAAACGTTAGACCAATTAAAAAGTTTCACCTAAACCTCGTTGGCATAACAAGGAAACATAAATACACTATCAAATTCCGAGGTTTCAAGAAGAGAGGACTTGGAGACTGTAGTGACTGTTTTTTTTACTTAGTACAGTTTGTATTTGTTTGTGGCTTTCTCAGAAAATTTCAAGCACATCCTCGTTATTAACTGAGATATTTATTGTTTTCAACCGGTTTATATTTACAAGTAATTTAGTATGTTTCAGTCGTTGGTTTCACTTTTTTGTTGTAAACGGAAACGTTCGTCCAAAGATCCAGTGGTGATAGAAGCGAGGGCCAGACTTGCATTTGCTATTTTTGCTTTAAAGGCATCACCCCACGAATCTGTGGTGGTGCGGATTTCAGGTGGAGTATTCGTATAAAGGATGGGAGACTACGGAGAGGAGGGTGATTCCGTCCATTTCTTCCTAAAAAAACGTAAAAAACGGCCCGGAAGATACGGCTTCATTCGTTTTGGCGCACCATTTTGTACAAGAGGTTCGATTGGAGCGCGCCAGTCTTGTGCGGCGCCGCCTCTTCCGGGCCGTTTTTTACGGCAATTAGCAAGAAATGGACGGAGTCACCTCCCTCTCCGTAGTCTCCCATTCCGTATACGAATACTCCACCTGAAATCTGCACCACCTCAGATTCGTGGGGTGATGCCTTTAACGATATCTTTGATTCCCTACTGGTATAGCCTTCGTGAGTTTTTAAAGAATAATTTTCTACTTTATGTCGTTTTAAAATAAAAAAAACAAAGTAATATATCTAGATACCGAATGATATCCATAAATATGCAACCACGTTCCATGTAATGCTTAGACGAATAATGGGATATCCTTCCACTGTACCGCAGACAGGAGATTTTCCAAAATCAGGAGTGGGCTCGGACAACTGATTTTGTTGCTGAAAACATCACTCCATGTAGGACTTCTGAGCAGTTATTAGACAAAATTACCCGCTGATTATTTTGTGGGTGGATTTCTTTAGCACTATCTGTTTTGAGAGTTTGAGCGAATATAAGGTTTTATGCGGTTCCTTGGTGCCGTCAAAAAGTTTCCACCTATGGAGCAAAGGTATGCAAAGTTTTCACTCAACTGCTCGCAGCTGACCACGTGGATATCGAAGCCAGCGAGTGGCCTTCAGCGCGAGACCGTGCCCAGCACAGGTCCCATCGCGTCTACCGTATATTCGATGGAAGCTCCATTGAACGCATTTTTTAACTATAACATAACAAGTACTGCGTTTAATTGGACTTTTAAACCAGTCTATCAGTAATTGCAGCCATGCATCCTTGGAAGAAAACAGAACGAAAAGCTGAAGAGTCTTTTAAAAATTGTTAACAGAAAATTTTGTGGAGAGTCAAATAAGGAAATCTATTTTCAGTAGCAGTCGAAGCAAGTCGTATTGAGCAAATGTTACACTTAAATCTGGTTAACGTAGATTTTTCTTATAAATTATATGTTTTATTCCATAATTTTACATTATATTTATAATTCTATTTTTTAAATAGAGTTATAAATGATCTTATGATTTGGATGGTACACTTTTGCATCGCATTGCTGATATTATTTTGATATTTTCGATGGATCATGAAAAATTCTTTCCAGTGCAGTTCTCCATATTCTACTTGACAAGGGCGACTACCGTAGACGACGATGTTCGTGCAGAATGGATTCTGCGTACCGCACAGTTTGTAACAGGACCTATTGTAATTTCGATGATTTTCGTACAGCAACCGTATCACGTGGCTGTAGTCGTCGTTTACAAGTTACGAAGGATGAGCTGCACAAATGCTCTAGCACTTCCTACCACTACGCAGCCGAATGTCTTCACACTTCCTGTCCGCAACCCTGACCGGATCAACCACCGCTGCTGATCTATCCGCCAGCAGTCCCGAGTATCGGCAATCTTGGACACGATAGAATCTCTCAATAAATAATAACAAAAAAGTAAATTTGATCGCGATTTCTAAACTAAAATGGAGTCTACCAGTTCTCGGAGGCGTTCATGTTGCGAATAAGTACATCCAGCAATTAGGTATCCACATAAAATAGAATCCCAGTGGAATTTTATGATCAAAAATCAAATACTAAAGATGAAATCTATGATACCGATAATACTTTCGTACTTGATTTCGTTAGAGGCACTGTGTCACGAAACTGGCAATGTCGGCGTTTCTGTGGGCAACTATAGAGTTGGGGTGTAGATTACGAATGTCTCGTATCCCCGTTCAATTGCCCCTAATCGTCCTGAAGCAGCGCGTGGGAACGCCCTTAGTTAGTGAGAGGTACGTGAAAGCTGCGCCACCCTCATACTTGCGCGGTTTTATGCGCAGCCAATTCGTTAGTTTCACTTGAAGTTTTACTTGAACAGGCAAGGAGACCTAACGAATCTTCGACTGCTCTCTCGTGGACACGGTTCATACGCAACGATGGCGTCTTCTAACGTATGTCGAAGGAAAAAAACGCCGTTTTTCACCGTGTTTTTCAAGGCGACTAGAGGCAACTGCGCAGGGCCACCCTCATACTCGTGATCTGCACTCCGAACTCTGTATTTGCCCACAGAAATCACAGCCTCGTCAGCTACTCTGTTTCTAACGCGTAGTCATCCAATAGAATGTATTACGCCGTACAACAGCAACTAGAGGCTGATATAGAACGGCTACTCAGTCGTTTGTACTATGAGTTTGTGGGACTCACACTGAGGGATGCATTCCGTTCCAGAGACTTTTATAATACTGGTTGATCAGCATCCACCTTCTCTCAACGCAAAAGAGAGACCCAGTGAATTCATAAGCATCTCAGACAACGCTGAAACACCAATTTCTGGTTGGAAAGGCTGAGGCTCCTTCTTTCAAAGGAATGCTCTCTTTCTAAAGCTTAAAACAATTCAAAGAGGGTAAGCTGAGCTCTAAAAGACTCTTCAGAAGGTGAATTCATTCAAGATGTGGACTTTAAATTTTGCAGAAAACTATGCATGAAATGACTGTTCGACTTTCAATGAATCTCGGCATAACACAATGCTGCTAACTGGTTCTGTTTTGCTACTAACTGATAAGTATCTTCCTTCTTTCATTGCAAAACGGAGATATTCCACATTACAGGCTCTGAAAAAGACAATTTGCCAATGGAGTGAAATAACAACCTCATCTGCAGCTCATCAAAAAAATCATATGCTTGAATGGCTCCATTTTGTTCGCATGGTTGACATTTCTTAGCGGACATCGGGATCAAGTGAAAACAAAGTCATCGAGAACAAGTTGCGATCCGATCGCTGTGCAATTATGCGTCTCCTCATCGCTCAAAGCAGCGTGCTTTCGGCTTTCATTTTCTTCGTGTAACTCCATCCTCCTTACAGCGGCAATTCATTTTCATTTAGTTTTGTCAGTTATCCTATGGAGTCGAGACCGTGTTATTCTATTCTCATCTAAAACGCATTCAGTCGTTCTTGTAGAAATCCATCAATGTTGAAATCATCATAAAATTCATAAAAATGTTAAATTATCTCCATTTTCTCACAACTGTGTACCATCCCACAAGTGATCTTTCTATCATTTTATATATGCAGTCTAATTGCTTCAACCATGTAGAAAGAACATTTTGCGACCATACACATGTTATGAGGTTTCGTCTGTTCCCGGACCTACTAGAACCCTTTCTTAGCTCTCCTGATTCTAAAAAAATGATGCCTGTGAAAAAATAAACGAAAGAAGAAACACCAAAGAGGTTGTGCATATAGCCTGAATTTCTCGAAACACATCCTTTTCTTGAAGTTTCTTGTCGTTGACAACAATACAGTGTTATGAAGTATTAATACAAAATATAATATTAACGAAATATTTTGACGAACACTACGGCTGCGAAAAAATAAGTGGAGATGTAGATATCGAAAGCGAAGAACCATAAGAACTGATCCGGAACCTAAACTGCTAAATACACCTAGCTTGAACTTTTAGTTGAACGGTCAAACTTAACAGAGTCTCGAATGTTGGCGCTTCCTTCGCACAACTTCTACAAATACACCCGAATGATAGCGGTTCACTACTTTCATTACTAATGAATAGCAATAGTTTTGTAAGTATTCGCTTTTCTACACAGCTAAAAATACTCCTGATCTTGTGCATCAGCTTCTTCTTCGCTTACTCGGACACCCACAAGGGAGATAAACGGGATGACACGAAGATGACAAAATCTGTAGAAAAAAGGCGACGTTTTGGAGAAAAAGAGAATAAGGCATGTTGAAACCACATAATTGTTTATATATACATATACATGTATATATCATGCTATATGATAACGGGCTTAGTCTGTCACGTGTGTGTGTGTGTGTGTGTGTGTGTGTGTGTGTGTGTGTGTGTGTGTGTGTGTGTGTGTGTGTGTGTGTGTGTGTGTGTGTGTGTGTGTGTGTGTGTGTGTGTGTGTGTGTGTGTGTGTGTGTGTGTGTGTGTGTGTGTGTGTGTGTGTGTGTGTGTGTGTGTGTGTGTGTGTGTGTGTGTGTGTGTGTGTGTGTGTGTGTGTGTGTGTGTGTGTGTGTGTGTGTGTGTGTGTGTGTGTGTGTGTGTGTGTGTGTGTGTGTGTGTGTGTGTGTGTGTGTGTGTGTGTGTGTGTGTGTGTGTGTGTGTGTGTGTGTGTGTGTGTGTGTGTGTGTGTGTGTGTGTGTGTGTGTGTGTGTGTGTGTGTGTGTGTGTGTGTGTGTGTGTGTGTGTGTGTGTGTGTGTGTGTGTGTGTGTGTGTGTGTGTGTGTGTGTGTGTGTGTGTGTGTGTGTGTGTGTGTGTGTGTGTGTGTGTGTGTGTGTGTGTGTGTCAAAATTCCAAGAGGGGGTGGTCCACCGGCGTCGAATTGGTGAGCCGTAATTTCGTGCGGATGTTGTGGAAGGTAAATGAGACGTTGTAACCGTTTCATATCCATGTCCACTGCATCTGTTGCATTGTACCCCTGACACCTCCGCGCATCCATTTCCTTGCACGTTTGCCTCAAATTGGTAGTTTGCCTTCTTCAGAAAGTGGAAACATCCACACAAACGGCTGTTTAAATAGTATCCAACAATTTAAAGGATCTGGTGTGGAACTTATCTTTTTCAAAACGATGGTGTTGTTCAAGTCATTTTATGTTAAAACATAATTCTGTGATAACTGTTGAGGGAAATCAGAAGGAACACCCATAATTCGAGTAATGCTTTTAAATTGTACTTATTTAGATACTTAGATGGCCCGTCTTCACTAGACCTGCGGGCCCCAGCATCTCTTCCACTCGTTTCGTTCCCTCGCCATTGTCATCCAAGATGTTCTCAAGCTTCGTGAGTGACGTTGACGAGGTCTCTGAGCCGTATCCAGCTGAGCTCTCAGCTGGTCTATCCGTGCAGTGAACACGTCACCCCATCTCGTTGGCGGTCTCCCTCGGGGGCGTTTGGGATCCACTCTAGCGTTCTTTTAGTCCATCTATCGTCGATTCTTCTCATGATGTGACCGGCCCATCTATGTTTTGCTTTCGATACATATTCCGCTGAATCGCGAAGACGGGGCATTCCTCTTAAGTCGGCTAGGTGTTGTGTGCGCCGGTTAAACTTCAGGAGACATCTCTCAAGGGCTCTGTGGGTAGTAAGTAGCTTCCTAGACGTGGCCGCGGAGTCTGCTCACGTCTCCGCTGCGTAACAGAGCGCTGGAAGGACTGTCGAGTCGAACAGATGGGCACGAAGATCATGGTCCGTCAGTTGGTCCTTAGCTTCCCTGACGGCTGCGAATGCTGCCCACGCTGCTCTCATTCTTCTATTCAGTTCTTTCCTCAAGTCGTTTTCCATGTTCATAGAACGTCCGAGGTATACGTATGACGGAGTTTCCACAATTTGGGAGCCTTCAAGTTGTACTCCTCCGTCCTCGCAGTGGGCGCTCTTCATGAACTGTGTCTTCTTTCTGTTTATCCGTAGTCCTATTTTCTTCCCTGCTTCGTTCAGTTCCTTGAGCATTGTTTCTGTTTCATTGGTACTTCACGAAAAGAGAACGATGTCGTCCACAAAACGAAGATTGGAGAGGAATCTTTCACCAACACACATGCCCTTTTCTTCCCAAGAAAGTGATTTCATTATGCATTGCAATGCAGCCGTAAACAGCTTTGGCGACATAGTATCGCCTTGTCGTACCCCCTCTCCAATGGGTGTGGTGAGAGGGCGGTGGAAAAGCTGTATCCTAGTCGTGCGTCGATCGTAGCAATTGGCTAATGTCCTCACATACGACGCGTCCACACCTTGATCGATCAGCGCTGACAGTATTATATTCGTTTCTACGCTGTCAAAGGCTTTATCATAGTCGACGAAGGTTAGAACAAGGGGCAGGCGGTATTCCCAGCAAACCTCTATGACCCTCGACACGGTCTGGATGTGGTCCAAGCAGCTAAACCCCTGGCGGAATCCAGCTTATTCTTGAGGCTGGGCTTCATCCAGCGTCCTAGATATGCGCAACAGGATGATCTTAGTGAATACTTTGTATAACACGCTCAGCAAGCATATCGGTCTTTAGTTTCGAAGGTCCTCTCGGTCTCCTTTCTTATGGATAAGAACGGTTGCGAGGTCTTCCACTGGTCTGGGATCCTTTCTTTCTGAAGGTAGGATATCATGTGCGCTGCTAAGATTACATGAAGCGGATGGTCACAAGCCCGGACAAAGTCTGCTGATATAAAATCAGGTCAGGTCCGGAGGCTGTGCCAGGTTTCATGCTCTTGATAGCGACTCGTACTTCCGAAGGGAGAATCCGTGGTGGAGCTTCGCCAGTGAGGATGTTCGGGCTTGACACAGGAGTTGATGAACGGTTCGAGTAGAACCTCTCCGTAATGATTTCCATCTCACGACGAGAAGACGTGCGAGTCCCGTCTTCGCTCAGCAAGACTGCTAGCGGAATATTACTATATATTACTTCAAAGGTCCTCCTACAGCGCTTATCTGCAGTTAGTATTTGCTACTAACCGCTCAATGTGCGATGCATTCGGATCAAGCCACAAAGCCCTTCTTTTTTCCAACAGTTCCTTAGTGGTCTTCGAAATTCGATCCAAGTTTGTCGTGCGCGGCTTCAAGGCACGTTCAGCACAGGCTCGTAATCCTCTGAGCAGTATCTCGTAGTCCACGTTTGGGTCCTCCTCGATGTGCCAGTCACCTTGGGACAAGGAGTCCTCGAGTACGCAATCGTCTCAGACGACTTTTTTTCTCCTTCGTTGCCGATAGCAGATGTTTTCGTGTGGCTAAGTCGTATTTTCGTACGAAAGAGACGGTGATCAGAACCACTACAAAAGGATGGTACTACTGAGACGTCAAGTAGACACCGCCGCCGGTTGGTGGATATGTGGTCGATCTCCGCACGTCAACGCGTCAGTTCTACATTCAGAGTATTCAGCCTCAAACATTCCTTTGATTCCAATATAATATAGATACAATTTAAAACTTGGGTTTAATTACCTAGGATTTAGCCGGACGTTCAGACATATGTATGAACGTATATCTCAACTATCTTCGAGGAACCAAAGGATGAATGTTTTCCTTTGAATAATTTAGGTAGTAGCGGTTGAGAACGTCTCGGTCTCAGAAGATTCCACAAAGTTGTGTTGTTGGAAAGTGATCTGCGTTACAACGAAAGCAAAATATATAGAGCAAGCTACAGCAACTTAATGTAAGATGTAAATGATAATAGTGAAGTCGCTGGCGTATTTGTACGTGTATTCTGTACTGGCCAGATATGGCAGATTGACGTGATTCCGAGGTGTCCGTAAAAGTTTGATTTCCACCGTATTCTCTCAGATAATTACAAGTTTCGAATCGCGATACATGGTTCTATGCGAGCTAGCAGAAGATTCCGTGGCAGTAGAACCAGGAGCCATTCAATTGCAGAGTAATGGATGCATTTTGTGAAGGGATCCGCATCACAAAACTTCTTTTTGGTCTTTACTCCAACATGAGAAGACACAAGTTGGCGGAATTTCTTTCTGGATTCTTCGTCTCTATCGATTTTCAGATAATATAGTTATATGAGAAGCCCCTCGGTATCTCTTGTGGAAACGTATCATGAAGATAAGACGAGCTGGACAGTGGTCAGAGTTGAATGCAACGTCCTAAACAGCTCTAGATTTTCCCACATCCGACTAGGGAGTGTTCATCGTCAGAACCTAGTCGAGCTGAACTTTGAGACTTCTCATTTTATGCTCGCTGTTCTTCAGGCAACTGAAAGGTCGACCTCTGCTACGTAAGCTGATGGTGTCGGTGATGTCTCCTAAACATAGAAGCGTTTCTGACAATGACCATTTGCTGGCTGTGTATTCCAGACATTAACGCATTGTATTCGTCATAGAAGGCGTACCTTTTGTTGTCCTCAGCACAAATTTCCAGAGTTTGTGCTGAGGACAACAATCACGATCCAGAATTTATGTCCTTTGCGATCTCACAGTCATACAAAGGCGCACCTAGACGACGCTGAGCCAAATTCTTCAACCAGATTGTTGTAATCGTTCCTCACAGCTATCGCGCAGCTACCTGTTTTGTTCTCATCAGCATCGTTGCAATATATGGTGTAATTTTCGATTCTGATGATAGGACAATCTCTCACGCGTGCTTCCTGCAGTGCAGCAAAGAGCACACAGAGATATCGCAGAAGCCTAGACAGGGCGATTTGTTGGAGTTCACTCGATAATGTTCTGCAGTTCAGCGTGACGAAACGAGTGGTTGTTGCCAAAGATCCCATGCTCCCTTCAAGCAGTTGACCTTTCAGGTTATGGGCTTTGGCGATGTTCTGGACGACAGTACCTTTTGCAATATATGGGAATCTTCTGGCAGATACAGGTTGTATACCTCGTGGGTTCTTCACGTTTAAACTCGAATGCCTGATTACGTTAAGTGGGAGAGGGGCCACCACCAGTAGCTAGCAATCAGACTTGTAAAGGCGGGCTTATATAGGGCCGCGCATACAGATCTGATTTATGTAATTTCCGTTATATAAAGAAAGTTATTTCGGAGAAATGCAAAAAAAAACATGCAGGAAAATACTGCCATGGATTAAAAGTAGAACTCCACCAGTACTCGGCAACATGATTTTTATAGAGGTTCAGCTTTACACCCTTATGTTCGAAAACGTCGAAAATGTTGGCGTGCCAATTTTTATTGTAGTGCTAGTAAAAATTTCTCACCTTAATGCACCTATCTGGCGGTTAGTTATACTTTGAAGACGTTTATATATTTTTGTGAGTGCACAATTTTTACATCAGATGCTCATGCTCCCCTCAAGGTCGTTCCATACAAACAAACTCAGTTAGTCACCTCCTAACAATATAATGTATTGTTATTAGTTCCTCAATGTGTTCTCCAAATATGTACCAAATATTTGCAAGAGATTGAATAGGAATTAAGCAAGCGGATAAAAGAGTCGATTTTCATATTTACCTATCTTTGTAGATATCTAGCAAAGTTTACTCAAGTTGATTCCAAAGACAAAAAGTAGCTTCGTCCAATTTCCAGGATCAGATGAGCGATTTCGAGTGGTATCATGGTATCACAATTCTCACTCTTATCTCTATATTGTGTTATATCAATTACGAAGATCCGTTCGACTTTCCTGAATTTCACGGTGACGATCTCTGGGACGACGACTTTCTCAGACAATGCATGATCCCAATAAATGAACCGTCAGGTAAGACAAATTTCTTTACCTTTCTCGTCCAGTCTTAATAGATGCAGCTCTTCAAGTTCATGTTCATGAAGAAGTTCTTCGTGATTTTACTTTCTAGGACTTTCCTGCTATACCTATCGCGTAGAGTTCGAGATTGTGAAAGTCGAAGTGCTTAATCTTGACCCCATCCTACTTATCTATCATCAATTTGCAAGCAAGCCAGAAATAAAAAGATTTTTAACGGATGCCGAGACAAAAGAGATGTTTTCCCTCGTGAGTATCTCCTACAACACTAACACTACCCTTTCCATGGGTCAAAACAAAACGCAAAAAAGCGACTGACGTCTCACCTACCGTACCACTTATTAATTGCAGAAAGTTTATCGTGGACATGGAAACGAAAGCGTTACCAGGCATCGCCTAGCAAATGGGACTAGTTTTGAGCATGAGGAAGGCAGAGCCGTTGGAGCACTGTTTCGAAAAATGAAAAAATCAATCCCGGCAGTGGATTTTGGAAGTAGTGAGCTGTGGCAGGTGTGAAACGCTTTAAATAATTCTTTTAAGAAATTCGTGTATTGCATTTAAACTTGCAAATAAGTTGTTGATGATAACATCTGAAAGTGTAATAACATGTGACTTGTTTTTTTTTGTTTTAAGGAGTTTAGGAAATTTCTGCAACGTTCCAAATCAACTTTTTAGAAAATGGACTGAGGTGGAGCTTTGTGCATTGTACATGCATGTTTGATGTCGTATTTTTTTTTGGACAAACTTTCTTTTTGCTCTTAGTGAGTTCGTAGTTTTGGACATTAGCTTATGGACAGCTTATGAAAAGGAATAAAGAACATCATACTCTAACACGTCATAGATACACAGAAATTCAAACGGAGTGCATGAAACTGGCTTATAGTTGCTGACTTATTCACATCTCCCAGGGTCCGTGAGAGGGTAAAAGGTACGAGTTCGACAAAAATCGTTCCTTACTTTCACTGAAGACATCTCTCAGGAGGAAAATTTCATTTTAAATTTTGACATAGATATAAGTGTTCTATTTCTCTTCAGTTTCTTACTTCAGTGAATGTTCTATTTCTGTTCTCTTCTCACATAAACATGCTGAGACTTTTTCTTGACAAGGAAATTCTCTTATATCAATCGGATACCTCAGAAGGGATAATTAATAGCTAATCACAAGGCAGGACAAATTTTGAAGACATTTTGTCAAAAAATGTGTCATGGTTTAGTTGTCGCCAATACGCAGTGAAAAGCTCTGCAAAAAAAGCGATTTTTAACTATACGAACTTGTTGCTACCAAAGTAGAGCACAGGCACAGCTTCTCGAATCTTCAAAGAAAAGGATTTAAGTCTAGAATTTGCGTGGTGAACATTCTCCCAGCTTTTTAGGACCTCTAGCAGATCCAATCATGGGTTATAAATGACAAATTGTGGAAAAATTTGGAGATGCCACCTATCTTTATCTTCAGCAAACATAAAATTAAAGGTATCACTCCACGAATCTGAGGTGGTACGGATTTCAGGTGGAGTATTCGTATACGGGATGGGAGACTATGAAGGGGGGGGGGGGGTTGATTCCGTCCATTTCTTCACAATTGCCGTAAAAAACGTACCGGAAGACACGGCTTTAGGCGTACTGGCGCACTATTTTCTACAGGGAGTTCGACTGGAGCGCGCCAGCCTTGTGCGGCGCCGCATCTTCCGGGCCGATTTTTACGGCAATTAGGAAGAAATGGACGGAATCACCCCCTCTCCATAGTCTCCCATCCCGCATACGAATACTCCACCTGAAATCTGCACCACCTCAGATTCGTGGGGTGATGCCTTTAAACAAATAAACAAACAAATATTTCAGGTTCTCTCATACTTGCCTGGAGGACACTATGTACCTCATCACGACTATTACGAATATGAATCTGAAGACCACTGGGATCAGATTATGAAGGACTACGGAAATCGTTTCGCTACTGTTCTTCTGGTCCTGAAAACAGCAAAAGAAGGCGGAGGTTCATTCCAACCTAAAGCGACACATTAGGATAATAAATAGCAAAGCCCAGTTGATAACACCAAGATGCTTTCAGAAACTGTGTATCCTCTTCTTCAAAGGACAATTACTCCAAAGGTCGGAGACGTTCTCTTCTGGACAAATCTAGACCGACAGGGAAAGGGAGTGAGAAGTTTTTTCCTAAAAAAGCATACAAAGAAGGACCAGCATGTGCATGCACGTGGCATTTCATGGCGTTAAATACTTTTTTCGTTATCAAGGATGGCTTCAGTGCAACTATGAGTGCTTTAGTGCTATAGCACTTTGCTAGGAAGAGACGATAATACGAATGCTATGAGTTGGATTATGACTGTTCCATAAAAGATTATGCTCGTTTTAGTCCTGACATTTTGATACAAAGCTTCTTACTAGGTCGATAAGGAACTCCTTTCGATTCTTGACCGATACCTATAATGTATCATGTGGGAAGTGTATAAAATTCTGGAAGCTTCCCAGCAAAAGATACGCATAGCCGACTACCATTGAGCGTACCCCTTTAAGCGTGATGTTAATTCCACGAAGCAGTTTCCAGCCTTCATCTTCTATGAATGACGCCGCGGCAGTGGAGCGACGTCGGCAGTCTGCGACATCAACAGCGCCTTGGGGGAAGGACACCACTACCATCACTACTGTCCACCGCTGCTTGGCTTTGGAAGAGGAGACACTGTTTTTGAAGACAAGCACCGGTCGGGACGCCTCCACACGAAGATTCGAGGGAATACTGTATTGCGAGCTGCTCCCACAAAGACACACGTTCATCGCTGTTATTCACGCCACTCAACTCCGGAAACTCGCAAAAGCTGCTCGGAAAAAAAGTGGCCGAAACATGCTTCGGTGCTTCTCCTTAATGGTAACGCGAAGCCCCATTCAGCTAAGAAAAAATCGGAGTGCTAGACTAGATACTGGAGATGACCTACCTCCTACTTTCCTGACACACCCCTCTCTGATCACCACTTACTTCTCCTTTTAGGACTTTCTTGACTGAGGAAACCTTCACCTGGTTCGATGACATTCGGTCGCTGACTTTTCCGACTCCCAGCCTCTCTATTTCTGGGAGAAGGGCATCGCTGATTTGCCCAGTAGATGGAGCACTGTAGTGACCAACAAACGCGACCATATTGTTGATTGATTTCCATTGAGGATAGAATAATACAAATACAAAAAGATACAAAATTGACAAGGCTTTCTCGTCAACCTAAAACAATACAGCCATCACATGTACACCTTACGTGGGTACCACTATACTTGTTGCGATACTTGCCACTATACGCTAACCAGCACAGTGGGACCAAACTAGCGAATCTGTTATTTCGTTATAGCGAGGTGAGTTGTCTTTCCCGAAAATTCGCTTCTATACTCCGGTAAAGGGTCACGTAACCTTCAAAAAAAAAGTGGGAAAGAAAATGAGCGAATCTCAGGTGCTCCTTTAACAGAAGTATCACAATGTCTCTCTGCTTCTGTAGTGGCTGCTTCTTTTCTGATAGAATTTCATGAAACCTCTACTGTGTGTGCACATGCAGTGCGTAGTTGAACAAAAAAAGATTTTAATAATATTTTAATATTTTTAAGTGGAATCTCCTTACTTTTTTGAACTTCCATTTGCAGAATGTCAACTCTCTTCATGGTGCTTGCCCTATCACCGACGGAGAAAAAATTGCTGCTACTCTGTGGATTCGTGAAAGAGATCAACAAATGATGGGCAGCAACGATGGGAGCAAATTGTTCGACGTGAACGAACTAACACAACCGGAATTTGAAGATGCATGATCACTTTTGGTTCTTAGTGAACATTTAACTAATTTGAATTTTAAAAATGTATGGGTACAAACGATTGTCTCGTAAGCTCACAGCATTACTTAAAATATTGAATTAATTAAAATTATAAATGATCAAAAATTCAACCTAACTCACGTGGTACTGGTCTGCTACGTTACCAGATTGAAGACATGAAATCCTGACGAAGGCGAAACGTCAGCTGTTAATAAAGATCGACACCAATCTTTGCTGCAGCTCAAGCAAATCAGTTAAAGACATCACCCCACGATTCAGAGGTGGTGCAGATTTCAGGTGGAGTATTCGTATACAGGATGGGAGACTACGGAGAGGGGGGGTGATTCTGTCCATTTCTTGCTAATTGCTGTAAGAAACGGCACGGAAGATGCGGCGCCGCACAAGACTGGCGCGCTCCAATCGAACCTCTTGTACAAAATGGTGCGCCAAAGCGAATGAAGACGTATCTTCTGGGCCGTTTTTCACGGCAATTAGGAAGAAATGGACGGAATCACCCCCCTCTCCGTAGTCTCCCATCCTGTATACGAATACTCCACCTGAAATCTGCACCACCTCAAATTCGTGGGGTGATGCCTTTAAAACTCTGTATTCAACACGCGAAGACTCAAGGACCATCTAAGACGTAACCTGGTTCAAGGTTTTTGAAATACTCAGTTCATTGAACATAACTTTCTTCGAAGTAGTACTTTCAGTGTCTGTTTTCCGTACTGACATTTTCGTTGTGTCCAGTGTGAGGCATGTTCGACGCATCCAACTTCAGACGTTGTAACTTGAGCGATCCTGCAGGACCGATGCTGAGACTCAGTGTTCTAACAACATGTGTGTGCATTCGTAACATTTCGCTAGGGTGAGTCTAAGGGTACTGTGTATTTTGGAACACGCATTGATCAGGGTACGCTGGTGTTACGACCTTTTTTACATTCTCGTCAATGTGTAATGTTGTCTCGAAAAAATTCACGACTTCGAGAAAATCATTAGAGAAAAAAAGCATTGACCGAGAAGAGGTGCAGAGTTTGAAGTTTGGTTCCGGTGTGCGCAGCTCGCAACAATTTTTGCGTAAAGTTACATACACTGGACATTGAATCATTTTGGAGTTGTGAGTTTGATTGCTACCTGCTGCTTACACTGAATGTAATCAGGGATTTGAGTGTACGCTCACGACTCGTACGAGCTGTATAACTTACAAAAAGTGTTGCTGTCCTGTAAAGCCAACACCTAGGTGTAATACCTGGAAGGAATGTGGTAGAGAGGATTGACTGTCGCAGTTGTCACACGGGTCTTTGTAGCAGTCGAATTCAGTGGATATTTATTTTCTCAATTTTAGTCCTCAAACTTGAGTAATTAAACCCATAGCACACAAACACGATCGCGCGATTATCACGAAGTCCTCAGAAAGATTAGATCAAGTGGAGCAACGCAAAGACCAAGCAGAACCAAACATATGGGTGAGCTCAACCGAGTAAGCATAGGAAACCTTTAACGAGAAAACTACGGTAAACAAGATGAAAAGAGCCGTCGGGAAAGCAGTAGCTTAATGCGGAAGCAGTGCAATGTCGATCCTCGGCTTGTATACCGATCCGCGTTCTCATGATATTTCGAAATCCTCGGTTCCCTTGCCGTGGAATCGTCAGCTGTTTCTTTTTTAATCCCTCTTCTGCAATACCTGAAATCTATGATAACTCTCCAATTCGCTAAGCTGAACTGCCAGAGACTTTCTAAATTTTTACTTATTCGCTCTCAACAGTTTCGTGTATATAAAATAATTTCATATAGTTCAATTTATAAATTTATATTTTATATAGTCACAACTTGTAAAATTCAATTATTTTTTGCACAATTTCGTTGTTGTACCAGCTTTTGAAGAATTTTTAAAGAGTTCTTCATAGGACCAAGTCCTCTGAGTCACACCAGATGGATCGATTAATTGATCAGAGTCGATTTTAATTCTTAAAGGCATCACCCCACGAATCTGAGGTGGTGCAGATTTCAGGTGGAGTTTTCTTTTACAGGATGGGAGATTACGGAGAGGGGGGTGATTCCGTCCATTTCTTCCTAATTGCCGTAAAAAACGGCCCGGAAGATACGGCTTCATTCGTTTTGGCGCACCATTTTGTACAAGAGGTACGATTGGAGCGCGCCAGTCTTCTGCGGCGCCGCATCTTCCGGGCCGTTTTTTACGGCAATTAGCAGGAAATGGACGGAATCACCTTCCTCTCCGTGGTCTCCCATCCCGTATACGAATACTCCACCTGAAATCTGCACCACCTCAGATTCGTGGGGTGATGCCTTTAAAGAGGTGTTTCTGCGTTGTTGACTAACGTCAGCAACATTATTATTGATCAATTATTATTATTATTATAGTGAACGAATGCTTTGTGGCCTCAAATATTTGCTTTCGTCATTGTTTTACATTGCAGTTCTCTGAACACGGCTGTGTGAGTTTCCTACTCCAAAGATCTTCCTAAACTTAGAATTCAAAATGGGTCAGGCACGCAGTGCATCGATACAATGTGGGTACACTATGGAATGTACAGCTACCTTTCAGACACCGATGATCAATGACCGGACAGTGAGGTACGGAACGTAGACGCATTTCATTTCACAAAAGATCTGCGTCTACACTGAATTGCATCGTGAATGTTTTGTTTTACTCGCGCCTTACCCTCTAGCCCTTCGGCATGATACATCGGCTAGTTCCCGCAAGTCACTGTATAGGCTAAACACCCGTTCGTAACCCCCAAAAGAATTCAGATCCATTTACGAACGATTCTGAGTTGGAGTGAAAGGGGTGGTGTCCAAAGTGGCTTGATTAACGCCAAAAACTCAGGCCTTAATTCTTTATGCTTCGCTTATGAAGCATTGAGGCAAAAGTAGACCACCCTGATCGCGTGTACTCTCACTGTTCTCCGAACTGATCGACCGACCGCCTGTCCTGTCTTCCACTTGCCCCGATCTCGTGGGTTTTCCTTTCGCGTATGACACAAAGAGCGTCAAACTTTTCTTTGAAGGGCTCTAAAAGTATGTGCAAGACATAAAAGGTTATCTATTGCTGAAGTTGTAGAATTTGTTTTTATAAATTGAGAAGGCTAGAATGTAAATAGTGAGAGGTGACCGCCATTTTAGAATACTGAGGAAAACTGTTACAGTTTTCAAAATGGACAAACTTCAACTACTTAACGTTGACTTTTACCACACTGTGCTTAGCGCAAGCTTTTTTTAAAGCTTGTTTAGAAACTGGCTAGAATCGATATGAGTAACCGTACTTTAACGACATTCTGCCAAATGCATTTTCATTAGCGCTTTAAAAACCACTCAAAGTTGTGTAAAAATGATATCGCAGACTTCGTTCTCTGCCAAGAACGACATCCACACAAGTAAATGTTTTCGTCTCCGGCAAAAAAAGTAAGCGTAACCGAGCGGCTTTTCTTCACGACGCGTTACACTTATAATGTGAAACCCTGGGGGTTTGTGACCAAAAAAAGCTGGCATTGAGACCGGTTCGTCGACAGCTACGCTATAAATGCGCCACCTTCAGAGTACTTTTATGTACACCATGGAGACTGACACCAAAGCTGCGGTAAGTCAACCGTCTTCAGTTATAGAAAACTGCTAAGGATTTATTTCTTATGCCACTGAACCATTTCATTCAGGCGTATCGCATTGTCGGTTATGCGGCGCTGACCTTTTCGGCGGTAGCCGTGTTATCCGTATGCGTGACATTGCCTATGGTCTACAACTACATTCACAATGCCCGTGCCAGCGTCCACCTTGAGCTGATGGAATGCCGCCAGGAAGCGAACGACATCTTCAAGGATGTCACCGGCCTTCCCGACATCCCACGTAATCGAACGGCTCGTCAGGCAGACACTGAAAACTACTGCCAGGGTTGCTGTCTTCCAGGTACTTGTGTCCGAGGTTGTGGACTACTCCACTTTCAAAGATACTGAGGATTGCAACAAAACTCTGTTAATTCTAGGACCACAAGGACCACAAGGGCCACCCGGCAAGCCTGGCCGTCCCGGTAAGGACGGCGCCCCGGGAGCACCAGGAAACCCAGGAAGACCTCCACAGGAACCTTGTGAGCCTATCACTCCACCTCCTTGTCCTGCTTGTCCGCCGGGTCCGGCCGGAAAACCTGGGCCACAAGGACCGCAGGGCAACCCCGGTTCCCAAGGACCAGTGGGCGAGAAGGGACCCGACGGATCGAGAGGACCACCTGGAACAAAAGGAATGCAGGGACCACCTGGACCTCCTGGCAGTCCCGGTCCTATGGGCGAGCAAGGAGAGGCTGGGAAGAGCGACGAGCCAAAGCCTGGTGCAAACGGCGAACAAGGACCACCTGGTCCACCTGGACCACAGGGAGAAATGGGTCCACCTGGAAAGGATGGCGAACCTGGTATGGACGGCGAGAAAGGATCGGACGGCATCCCCGGAAAGCCTGGAAACGACGGAGAAGATGGACCTCCAGGACCTCCTGGAATGGATGGACGACCTGGAGAGCGCGGAATCTGTCCGAAGTATTGCGCACTGGACGGTGGTGTCTTCTTCGAGGATGGAACAAGACGTTAAGCGCTTGCGAACCTATCAAAATAAAGTCGTTCTGTGGCATTTTCGTGATATTCATTTACAGATTCAAGATAACATTTTAGTGATCATTGGATTCAAGTGGCTCGGATGTGTCTCTCTACAAGAATTACGTCCGACCGAGCAACATATTAAAAAACTAACTAAAAAGCTGAGGAATTTCGTCATTATAACACCAGAAAATTTTTCAAAAACTGAGAAAGGACAGAAAAATCCAAAGAAAAGCATTATTCACATCCATTACTGTGTCAATGCTATCAATATAACACATTCTGATGGTCTAAGCTAAGCATGCACTCAAGTAAAGGTACAGTGCCGTAAATAAACCATCTGTATAGAGTTTGGTTGAAGGACCCTAAATATTCGGGCATTAAAATGCAGGAGAAGAAGGGAGGCGGTTAGTGAAGCGTAGTAGTTTTTATTCGTATTTCCCGTATTTATGAGGACAAGCCTCAGTGGCCAAATCCAAGAATTTCCGGTGCTCACTTGTTTGATCCCTATCGAGAAGTAGGAAAATGTGCCGACGAGGGCATTTTGCAACGCACAAAATCGTTACTATGAGGTCGTCCGTTGTCAAAAACAGCGCCATCTGTGGCAGCCAATTAATATTTCTACAAATTCAACAAATAAAAAGCTACTACATTGGGGAAGGAAATCACCAGCTAGAAAATTATCGCAGACTCTGCTTCACGTACCTAAAGGGAATTATGTAATTCTGCAGGCACATGTGTCCTCCATGCACACAGTTCATCGACAATTTCGAAGTATGGCTCTTTATCAACGACGTGAATTCGGTATTTATTCCTTTGGCGAACGCACATGAGCTGATATGATGAATCTTCACGAGAAAACAATACCACTTCGCCAAGCTAAATCGCATGACTTAGTGTGGAAACCTGTTGGAGAAAATAGATGACGTATAGATTACAAATATGAGCGTGGCCCCGTTTAGTTCCTCCTAACCCCTGAACCTCCAGAGAAACGGTTCGCGAACAGCGTTTGTTCCTACGAGGCATGTTACAACGCACTATTCATGTACTCGTTGCAGTTCCCCCAGCCAACCTATTCGT
Source organism: Necator americanus (assembly GCF_031761385.1). Classification (NCBI taxonomy): domain Eukaryota; kingdom Metazoa; phylum Nematoda; class Chromadorea; order Rhabditida; family Ancylostomatidae; genus Necator; species Necator americanus. Next base: position 35,393,677 of record NC_087376.1, on the reverse strand, counting down.
TGGTTTTACCTGAAGAGACTGCCGAGAAGATCTGATTGTTTCTGACCGCACACTCATGGATGCGGGGCAAAGTGATGGCGCGTTCTAGCTTACCTCGTAGGAACGAACGCTGTTTTTAGGATTATCAGGGGAAATCTAGCAGCACTAAATTTATTTTAGATTCGCAGTCTACACCCCGAACACCCTATGAGTTCCACCAGGTTTCCACATTGTCGCTTTATGTGTCACTGCCAATTAACATACCTTGATGAAACTGGGACTATACATAAAAAGAACTACTACAGTATAGTACAGAAGGTCAGTGAAAGAAGTACGCAGTAAGACGAGCAGATATGGCTTCTTTTTCAAAGACGATAATTAAGCTGAAGTCACCGCGATTCATGGCAGTCATTCATTTCCAGTTTGCAGCGGATTCGTCACCTATAAATAAGATGACTTGAGAGCCAAAGGGATTTGGAGGCGAAGAAGTTGTTGTCATGTGATTGGACTCATTGTGTTCCGGATAACAGCACCTCCAGTCGATGACGCCGAACTTAAAGACATTCTGTGACGTTCGCACCTTATGTAAGAGAACTTTTTGAGAAATACTCTAATTCTCGTACCGGTGTGTGAGATAACACCATCATTTGAGGTCTTGTGTTTGTTTTTTTTCGGTGCCCCGAAATAATAAATGCAATTTGTCGATGTTTTTCCTATATTTAAATCGATTTCTATGCTCTCCTCGTGAAGGTAATCAATAACCTCATTCAGGAACCCTAATAGGTGGAGTTATCGAGCTTTGCAAGAAATGCGCTCGTCAACGAACCTGATTGCTCCATGCAAAGCAACTGTGGTGTTCGTTTTCCAACGACAGTTTATGTGGTCCAGGTCCCGTTGTGCCCATCTATAATTCCTCCCTAAAGAACTCCGCTCCGGACATACAGACAGATGGACGGACAACTGTTGCTCGCTACGCTGTGTATAGGAATGACGGGAAACCTAGTGCCTTAGTCTTTGAAACTTGGCTCCCTAGGTATTGAAGGCAGCTTATCACAATTCTGACGCGGAGCGGAACCCACCGCGAAAGCGTTGAGTTGGGTAGTAGGTTGCGGAATCCAGTATTGTTCCGCTCATCTTTTGCTGACTGTAGAGAATGCCGTGGGAATCGCTTTGATTCTTACGAAGTGATTGGCACGCAAATGTGTACACGTTCCAGTCCCTTCAGCAGCCTATTCATTGGTTTCGCTTGAATAGGCTGGTAGCAAGAAATCACTGACCTTCGACCGCTCGCACTTGACTGCGGCGCGTGCACAAGAGTTCTGTGTGTTTGCGTTGCTACTGAAATCGTCGTAAAAACGTCAAAATCGTAATACCTGCCTTTGAATGGGATAAAATGTCTGGCGTTAGTCAATCTGCTTGGGATGTGCCAACGCGTTCACCTGTTCGCGTCAGAGGATTAAACTCTTGATTGGCAGTAGGGCGGCTTAGAACCAACGATTGATCACTAATTTTTCACCGATTAATTTCTAAAAATTTAATTAATTAATGTATTAATTCATTTATTCCGCTCAATAGCATGGCAAAGAGGATGTGGAAAAGATAAATACAAAACAAATACAATAAACACGTCCTAAAAAGAAAAACTAATTAGATTTTTGTGCTGATATTAATGCTTCTATTAAACAACACTCTATTCCATACACATTCCAGCGTATTGGAGATTAGGAGCAACAATCATATCGTAGTTGTAAAATCCCCCTGGATATGAAGACATCAAAAGGTACTGTCCGTTTTCGCGGATTCGAAGAGTCGCTGTAATTTTCGTCCCTTCCTTCACCGGGCAGTCTCCGTGAATCATTGAAAACTCCTGAGTGAATATTCTCTTGATGAGTATTCTTCCACGGCTAAACATCTCATTTGCTCACGCGTAAGGCACCTTATTTCTATCCACATCCACGTTGATCCACAATAGCGCATCTCCGACTTCCATTTCACATGTGTTCGATGTAATTGGAAAGACATGTTCTTAAAAATTCAACAATTTCGACAATTCGTATAACGATTCGCTGGTAGACGTCTGTACTCATAAAATCCTTCGTATGTTTCTGCTATTTTCATATTATTTCCTATTTTCAAAAATATTTTAATTCTACCACATATGACTTTTATTCTTCCACATCTAAGATGTCACTTAAGTACTCAAGTGCGAACATGTTCCGATTCTCCCTTTTCCTTCTATGCGAACACTCCATCCAAATTACCGCGAAGACCACAAATTAGCGCTCTATCGAACATTTCACCACAATCGCAGTCGCCTCGGCTCAAACGGGTACTTCAGAAACGAAACCGAACCCCATGTCACACTATTTCGAGGTCCTAGAGGTGACTTCAATAGCGGGAATCGAAGGAGAATTTTACAAGGGGATTAGTGAAAGTAAAACGAGGAAAAGATGAATTAAACCAAATCTTTTCAAACCAGTGTGCAGTAATGCAACAAAATCATTTACAACCTCACTGATACCTTATTTATTGCTGGAAAACTATGTGGAAAACTAACTACGTATCCCTCAGAGGTTGTCTACCATGTAATGAAATTTAGCCCTAGTTGCTGAGATGTGAACTTTATCGCTCACTTCCTCCACTTTCCGGTTTTTCCAGTGTTATGGAAAATGCTGCAAATCGGTTTCCATGCTTTTTCGTGAATGCATCCAGCTCTTCTCCAGCACTGGTCTCCAGATATTCATGGCGCGGAGCGAAATGGTCGTTTCTTTTGAAAATTAGCACCTATTTAAAAGTAGCTCTTTATACGGTGACATTATGAGCGGACAAACTGATTGATCGGTCCATACCAGCTCTTGCTTGTCCGTATTCTCAGGAAGAAAAACAAACCTGCCATGGATCACTGTTTTTGAAATCGATGAAAGGAATTAGCCGAGATATCCTTTCAAACACTCGCCGTGCTCCATCTTTTGCCCTAAGTCCAATTGTAATTTCTGTGGCATACGGGGGACCTTTCAGATCCTTTTGAGATTTTTTCTGCAATTATTGTTCATGAGTCTCCGAGTTTGTTCTGAAAGCAACAAAAAGAAGGTCATAAGCGAACAAAATGCTGACATTTACAGTGCATGACCGCTTTTCATTAGAACTGCCCAAATTTAGAACTCTGTAGGTGGATGCCCTCTCGGAAGACCTACGACTTCTGTATGATACGGGGTTCTGTATAATAAGAAAAGGAGCGATAACCACATTCTAGGTGAAACTTCCTGAATCAGTGTGCTCTCCCTTTTTCTCTCCGCTTTCACTCTGACTTTAATTTGTTTTAGCTCATCAGCATCAATGGCCACTAGTTCTGGAGAAAAGGAGAAATTTTTGCTGAGGTTTGTAATTTCTGTTTTTTTTTCTTCAAAGCATTGCGCCCCTTATATGGTAAATGTATATAAATGCCCAAATTATTCCTAGTGTTCTCAAATTTACTGTGCATGTAAACTCCAAATTCCAAATTAATAAATAAATCAAAATAAATTCCAAAATTTACAAGTTTGTCGACCGTTAAAAGAATCTATCTAAACCTTTTTCTCCGTATTCGCTATAAAACTGTTGCAGAAGAGAAAAACATCGGTGAATAATACCCTCTAAAAAGTTATCCATGGTTGGAAAAAGTGATCCGTGGAATCGAACTCCTCATGGTATGAAATTCTTACGTGCTAATCCTCACACTTACATAGTGTAATGCCCTTTCTTAGGAAAAAAAATCTTGGGAAAACGACCTGGCAGTGTTTTCTCCGCTAGAAAGTCCGTCCAAATGAGAAAAATAAAAATGCTTCACCTGTTCTGTTTCAACATCAGCAAGAAACCGTTTGACATGCTCTCTTGGCAGCAAATCACGATAAGCGATTATAGGAGGTTCAGAGTGCAGAAGTTCCATGTTCACCAACTCGTAGTTCCACAAGTACGAAAAACATTGGTAGACTGGAAATTCTCATCTATCGAATGGTAATCAACTGTGTTTAGAACACGGAATACTGAAAAAGAGACGAAATTATTTGAAATCTCCAAACATTATGATATCGATCGGGGCTACCGTGGCTATGAGGTGATGGAGAGACAAACAGTCAATGTATGTAGATAATAATTGATTGATATCAATTAGGCAAAGATCCAAGCAAATGTGTAATCAGGCCGAAGTGACCTGACTTGAGGTGCATTTGGAGCAGCGCGGTAGAGATTCGCTCAGTTTCGCAGGACGATTCCAAGGTTCCACAAGGACAGCTAGAACACAATGTCAGTTGGATGCTCACAGTCGTCAGTTGAAGGAGGGCCGTCGCACTGTTCCAGTTCATAATCCTTCCATTCCTTCAGCATTTCCAGATCAGTAGCATCCACGGCCACGAAAATTACGAAAATTGCAACTTTCATCTCTGTAGGGGGAGACGCTGCAGTGACAATGATTCGAGAGTACTGCGCTAAAAACCATTTTCCAGAAAAATAACGGAAAACTTCAAAAAAAAGAGAAGAGCAGACTTGCAGTTACATCGAACAAAATAGAATTCGAGTTCTCACCGGACACAAAGCGCCTGTCCAGGTATTCAGTTGTTGCAGCGAATACCAACAATGCAATGACGGTTAATCCAAATGGATGTCATTTTCGATATGGTGGCCGGAAAAAGTCAGGATTTGTTCGACGCTCATGGAACTAAAGTGCAAAGAATGGATAGATTCAGCTAACGTTTTGCTTTTTATGGAATAATCACATCAAAGAAGGGAAAGTAGGAAGAAAGAGGAAGCATGGGAGCCTCCTTAGTTTTATCTTGCTGGGATCCTCTCGTAGTATTGTAAGGCATTTTCAGCAATGAAACAAACAATATAGAGCAATTTTTTTTTTGAATTGACTTAATAATCATCTAAAGTTTATCTGATGCAGACTGCGATGCATTCTGAAGTGAAAAAGAAGTTCTGGAAGTGTTGAACAAAAAAGCAGAAACAGAATCTTTCACTTTCTTGATTAATCTAAAGCAATAAACAATTGTAAACAGATGATTTTATGTCGCGACTGATTGATTAAATCCTTAGATCTTCGAGAACCTTCACTAAATCAATACGATGATTAAGCTGAGAAGTTCACAAAGGAAGTCCCGTTTTCATTAATTAGTCGACATTTCTTGTGCGGGAAGAAAAAAAATCGAAAAAAAAACGGTGAAAAAACGTTGGAGTAAATTTACCGTAAAATTGATTTTAATTATTACTTGGGTCAAATCGAAACTGGTAACCCTGTCGAAGTGTTAATGCAAAGCTAGGTGTTTCATGGTGGATACGCCGATTAGAGTGAGTTGGATGCTCCTGTTTATTATGCGACTTGCGAGCTGTGTAGGTGGGCTCCACGAGGAAACGTTTCCTTGAAATCTGAAAAATTTGGCGCTATTTAAGTGTTGAGCTTCCAGCTGTTGTTTGCTTCTACTTCCTCCTTCCATTGCTTAAGTCAAAATATCATTACTTTAACACTGGTTTGTAAATCTCTGAGTGACATTTAGCAGTCTTTGACTCAATCATTCTTTCAAATTTAGTTTTCTTCTGAACCAGCATAGCACTAAATTGAAAGTATGCGAACCTTTAAAACAAATAGGTAAGGTAAGGGTATAATTTGCGAGTATGAGCGCGATCAATCCTTTCAGTTCATTTAATTATCCAGGAAAACGGCGTAGGAAACGACGTTGTCGCATCGAACCGCCCCACAAAATCCTCTGCGAGAGTACCCGACGCGCCACGCCAACGAGCGGACGGACGGTCAGTTCACTGCCGGTGCCGACTCATCGACAGAGACGGCGTGTCATCTTGCTCTCGCAGACGTGGCGCGTCTTTTGGCGTTTCGTAGCGAGTTCGGCGCCTCGCAGGACACCACGACACGTTGCCCATTCTGTTTTTCTTGTGAGGGGCCTTTCTGTGTTTGTCGTTGGAGAAGGCGACATCTCTATTTTTCGTTGGGAAGTTGCGCAGTGATACAGTAACATAACAAAAATTTTTTATTCACAGTTCATACACATAAACCAACAACGTTATCACTTCACTGAACCTCGTAATAATCCTTTTACCAAGATTTCTTAACACTTAGCAATACAACACCTAGAGAAGGTTTACCGTTAATGTTGCAAAGCGAAACATCCAGAAGGAGAAGCGGAATGAAAATAGAAGTGAAATATGCAGAAAAGTGAGCAGATACGTGATCTGCGATTAACGAGTGACAAGATACTTCGAAGACAATATTTGATTCAAACAGTACAAAATAAATTTTTCAAACAATCCAATTCTAATCTTTTCTATTTTGTTCTAAAGAAACGGATTTTTCCTTTTCTTTGCCGCCTCTTCCTCTTGAAGCTGCTGTTGGAGTGCCGCTATCATGTACTGCTGATATGCGTAAAAGTCATAGAATGGACTCTTCCAGAAGAAATTCATATTAGGTGAAATGAGTTTCTCAATGTCGTAAGCGAACAAATTCTCCTGTTGAGGGTGAGCATAGAAGAGTTCCTGGTCCCTGGGACGCAACCAGAGAGTGGCCGTGATTTTTTCCCCTTTCTGTACAGGACACTCTGCATGGGCGGCACCAATCGCCTAAATAATTGCATGAAAATGAACAGCATAATTTTCCTTTTGCAAAAGGCAATCCATAGTTAGAAACTAGTTTTTAGTTATAGGAAGCACTCCAACGTCCAGCAGTAGGACTCACGTTGTTGACGCCAAATGCTGCAGTAGTTCAGTTGGATTCTTCGTGAATCTTACATCTTAAGTGGATAAGGAGATAATGTGTGCTGTGTTGACACATATTGGGAGTACGCGTTCGAATTCAATCCAGAATCGTTTTAGGTTTATGCACACATCTGCAGCTTTACAATGACAAGCCAATGTCTCCAACCTCCTAAACTCTTCTGGTACCAATTTATCGACTTCGGAAGGATTTAAGACAAAATTGGCACGAGGACGTATTCGAACCTCTGATCGATCGTGCAACCAAAGCCGAATATCCTACCTACCGCAGCACACTAATTACCTAATTATGTACACCTCTGATGTTTTAAAGAGCATCACTTTGTCATAGCGCCGTGATAGATAAGCACGGTGATAGATAAGCTGTTGTTGAAAATACAATGAAAAGCTTTCTTCCGGAACAAGTTCTGTGTTGTGTTAGCGTAACCAAACAGAAAAAAAAAATTCAATGACAGCAAAACATGCCAGATTCATCGCACCTGTTGCTGTCATTGTTTAACTTCGCTGATGTCCAAAAACTCTGAATATCTTAGTATGAAAGGTAACAATAAATTAACGGAGCGGAACGTGATGATCAATGGGAAAGTTATCTGCGAAACGTTCCATGAAGAGCTTGACTTAGCGCGTTGACTGATCGCTTTTCGTTTTTTCGATTGGTTCGTTTAAGACAAAACGGTCGTAACAGGGACGAACAAATAAGTGAGAACCACGGAAAGATTTATCGGATCAATCATGAATAGCGGGGTTTTTTCAGTCCCATGAGTATCAGTCCCAAGAGTATTTTTCGCCACAGAGAAGTGAATTTTAAAAGAGGGGCCCTGGGAGTCTACAGGAAGTACGAAGGATTGCAAGAAATGAAAGAGAAAAAAGGAAGGAAGTAAAAGAAAAGTTGCCTTAAATCTCAGAAGACTTTTGCGTATTTTGGTTTTGAAAAATAAGCAGTGTGTAGAATGTTGCATTATTTGCATATTTATATATGTCTACTATGACCTAAATATTAAATTAGGATAGGGTGAAATACATTCAAATTTAGATAGTTTTGTTAGGCACCTTTTTGGCTCCTTCTGCGAAATATTTCAATTATTCCAGCTGCTTAAAAATCATGAGAAACAATTCTTAAAGCTTCTACAAGACTGTTGTTGCTCTTAGAAGAAAAAAAGTAGACTACAAAAAAAAGACTTTTTTCACTGACATTTTCAGCAGAGAATAATTTTAGGAGAAGAATATTTTAATAATCACGAACAAGCGAGAATATATTTGCAAAGCCACTGTCCAACCAATAAAATCAATGCTGTGGAATAGATAGGAAGGAACCAAAGAATTTACGTATAGGCACAAAATTTTCGACCATATGGAAGAGTAATTTTTCTTAAAACTTAAAAACGTATATAACACTTCCCACTTTGTGATGACGTCAATCGAGTCGTTAGAGAATCACAGAACGATCGATCTGCGCCAAGAACTTATCCTTTTTTACGCATTCTCCATACACCAGTTCAAGGAATTTATATGTCTGTCACCTTAAAAATGGAGGAGACTAGCAGAATTTCTCCTGAAAGAAAGCTACGAGTTCTTATCGTGTCTGGAAGAACTGATAGGTAGGTGAAAGAAGTAACTAATTTTCGCTCTCAAATTGTTCCAGGCTAGCATGCTTAGGGTTTAGGAATTTGATGTTTGGACCTGAATGGCTATGAAAGCCGATTTCTTCTCCTTTTTTGAAACTATCGTCGTGGATTCGAGTTTGCGCCTACCGCACGCACAAGAAACATAAAGAAGAAGGTTGGGATATAATAATTGTTCTGAATTATTATTAAATCAATATTAAAATCTCCACCAAAAAATAACCCTATTGTGGTTCTGTTTCTCCTACCGGCTGACCAGGGTAGATGACTCTGACGCCGCGAAAATCTCTGCTCCTTCTTGAAAATCCTCGAAAACTTTGATCATCTTGATCACCTTGATCCCCGTTGATCTTCGAACTGGTCGAGCGGGCGCCATTAAGTCTTCCATTTGTCCCAATCGCGTGCCAGAGTAGTCCAGTGGTTCCTCCTTTCGCGTGGGACACGAAGAGCATCATACTTTTCTTTGAAGGACTTCGTGAAGAAATCTGACCATCGGATCGGCGGTCTTCCTGTAGTACTCTTAATATCGCGGGGAACCCAGTCGCTCACGGCCCACCTTATTTTACTTTCCTTGGCAAATGCGACGGCGTCTCTAATCTTCGATCGCTGACGTAGGAAAGAACTTCGAATCCGTCCCTCACTTGCGTGAAACGGGATACTCCTAGCATCCCTCTTTCAATTGCGCGTTCAATGACGCTCACCGCGTTTTCTTCCTGCTTGCGAAATGCCCAGGTTTCCGAAGCATAAGTCAAAGCAAGAAGTACGGTGGTGTTGAAGAGGTGATCACGGAGCCGGGTGTTCCTGGTCTTCTTCACTACATCCTCGATGCTCTTGTACGCTCCCCAAGGTGCTCGTCTCCTCCTGTCAAGCTCGGGGGTCACGTCGTTCATCAAGTTCAATTCCCGACCCAGATAAACGTAGCTGGTGCATTCGGATATGTTCGTGAATGGGGCATCTGAGACCCATCCGTTCCGCATGAACATCTTCTTTTGCAGATTCAGCTGAAGACCGATGCATCCACATGTTTCGTCGAATTCGGTCAGCATTCGTTCCGCTTGGCTGATGCTAGGTGTTATCAGTACGATGTCATCAAAGCGCAAATGGTGCAGCTGCCCGCCATCAACCTTCACTCCTATGTCGTGCCATTCCAACTTTCGCATTGCGTTCTTGAGGGTGGCTGTGATTATTCTGGGTGAGAATGTATCACCCTGTCGGAACCCCCTCTTCACGTCAATGATGATATTCTTGTAGAATGGCGAAATTCCGGTCGTGAAGTTACTGTACAACTCTCGAAGTACCTTCATGTACTGAGTGGGGACGCCTTGGTTGTCCAAGGCTTCCACGACCGCTTCCGTCTCAACTGAGTCGAAGGCCTTCTTTAAGTCGATGAAGGTGAGACAGAACGGCATCTTGTACTCTCGTGATACCTCGATGAGTTTCGAAGCAGTGTGAATGTGGTCAATCGTGCTGAATCCTTTTCGAAACCCTGCCTGCTCGCAAGGCTGTCCTTCATGCAATACTTTCTCAATCCTATTAAGGATCACTCTTGTAAAGAGCTTGTAGATGACGGACAGTAAGCAGATTGGGCGATAACTGCCGATGTCATGTGGATCTCCCTTTTTATACAGCAACACGGTCTTGCTGGTCTTCCACTGTTTAGGAACCTTGCATTCCGACAGGTAACGTGTAAAGAGCCTCGCCAGGGTGTTGATGAGTACTGGCGGAAGGTTCTTCTATCCCTTCTTCTCCTTCTCCTCTCCATCTCCTCTCCTCTTCACTCCATCCCCCTTCTTGATGCAATGGTTGTTCCCTCCGGATTCCGAAGAGCAGTCATCCTTGTCTTGCTACTGGCGAAGTCTCGACGAGCATAGCGAATGCTTTTCCCCGCCTCTGCAGCTTCAGTCAGTACTTCTGCTCTTTTCTCTTTAAGGTCTTCCTTTATCGCCTCTCTACAAAGCCTTGCGAGCACGGACGTGAGTTCTTGGTTCCCTGCGGCTCGTGCTGCTCCACGCTGGCGTATCAGCTTAAGAGTTTCAAGAGACAGGCGTCTCTTGGTGGTTTTAGAACTCTCAGCTTTCTTCGCGCAGTCGTGAAGGTGTTCAACGGTCCGGTCATATTCCTCGTCGATGTTGTCCATTGCGGAATCTTCCCAAAAGCCGGCTGGCGTAGCGAAGAGATCCTAGTTGATGATAGTTGTGGGATTTCTCCCCCTGAACTTGGCGGTTTTCTCTGCTCTCCTTGTGAAAGAAAATCTTCCTCGGAGGAGGCGATGGTCCGATCCCGAATAGAACTTTGGTACAACAGCAACGTCCGTCAGGCAGAACCTTTTATTGACGATGGTGTGGTCTATTTCATTACGGTACTCTCCACCGGGTGACTCCCACGTCCAGCGTAGAGAGGAGGGTTTCTGGAATTTCGGGTTCCCATGGATGTCATGATGAACATGGAAAGCCTCTCCCCCTGATCGTTCCATTGTAGGACGTGGGTTCCGATGTGAAATTCCTCCGGCGTTCTTCCTGGGCCAACTTTGGCGTTGAAATCGCCAATTATGACCTTGTAGAAGGCGTGATGACGTCCGATTCGGGTCGTTGGTTGTTCGAAAGAGTCGATGTCCTTTGCCATACTCGTGTTGACGAGGACGCCAACTCCACCAACACCTCTACTGTCGCATGTTACTAAGGACAGTTCTTCTCCAGTTTCTTATACGGCGTTGAGAGGGTGACGTCGTCTCGTCTCGGTCAGTCCGATGACGTCGTACTTGATCTTCTCGGCTTGCATCATCAGATCTTCGATGGCCGCTTCCGATACAAGCGTACGTGCGTTATAAGTACAGATCACCATCCTAGTCCTTTTCCGTTTCGGTGGCCTATATGACTCCTGCAACCCCTTCCTATCTGGCTCTACCGTATCAGGCTTTCCTCCGGAATCAGGAGACTCTCGAAAAGTTAAGTTCAAAAAAAATGTGGACGGGAAACATATGCGTAAACTTAGTTGTAACTTTCTACGCTAATCTGAACCGCTGAGCAAGAAATGGAGATTTCGGAGGTTGACACCGAGTTGGACCCTGAGACTGTCTTGAGACGCTCGATAGGTTGTGTGTCCGTTGTGTGTTGACTTATCCGACTCATCCGACTTTTTGGTTTTTCCTGTGCTGTATTCCAAATCAGACATGTATAGGATAGTAACTCAATGAGAGTTGTTTATAACTCGAAAGTAGCTAATTCGTTAGAGATTCCATACTTGGGAACTGCATAAACTTTAAGTTTTTATTTATCTTCAAAATCATTGGCCATTACCATTTCACTGAAAGTAAAAAAGAAAGGGAGCGTTGTGCCCATGCTTAGAAGTAGTAGTTGGCATGAAGTTAGGCTACAACTGCACGGTCGGCAGTTCGAAACAGCTCTGGACTTACCAGGCGCTTCTTCTCCCCTGGGGTAATAAATTGCTACTGGACTTGTCTGGAAGGATAAAAACACTGACTAGAGAAATTGACTGGCCCTTTGAAGTCATTCTCAGGGTGCACGTGCGACCATACACCTCAAGCGGTTCTCGATTGAACTCGTGTGCATTCCGGAGGGATTGATCAACGCCGTGCACTTTGCGCACATTATTTTATTTCTTATACTTCCTACTTGCAAGTCAATTGTAAATTGACAATTACCAAGTGCCTTACCGGAGTCATGTCTTTGTTTATGAGCGTGAAGAGCAACGCGTCGCCTGCCTCTAGTTCCGCCGTTTGGTTCGCATATACGAATATAGTTTCTGGAAAAAAAATCGAGAAGTTACTAGCCAGAACGACCAATAATTTGGGGGAAAATAGGTCAGGCGCTCAGAAACACATCACTCATAGCTGTTTAAAAAAATATTATTAAAATAATTACGCAGGTGGTGCATTACCTGAATCATATGACCGGAAAGATAACTCAAGGTTTATTGAACGTTTAAAAAATGGATTCCACGCCCAGAATCGGCTGACAATAATTCGTGAACATTCTACCGCCTCATGCCGTTCGTAGGAAAGCGAGCGTAATATACGTTGCAGGTAGTCTATTAAAAATAAGTTTAAAAAAAACAAATAAACAATATTGGCAAAAAACGTTCAATAATGCGGTTATTGAAAATTATATTAATAAAAGTAAGTTCGTAATAATATAAAGTGAATAATGAATAGTAACCCAATAAATATTAAAATAAAATAAAACACATCAATTAGAAAAGAAAAGAAAACAAATGATGGTGATGACCAAAGCAGTTCATCAGACCAGCAGCGTTGGACTAAAATGACCCGCAGGAAGTTGCCGCTATTTCGTATAAACGGAGTTATGGAGGGAGTCAACTAAGCTAGCATTAGTATTTTGGGTTTTTTCAACTTGCCGATCGTAAGCCGCTAAAAGGTGACGCTTGCAAACCCTGCGCTTTTGAAAACATTGCAATTCGATTGCCTCAATATAGTATCTTGAATCCTGTTTTCGGGTTTATGAATAGTTGGGGTTTGCGAACCACTCGGAAATGTGTTTCCTCAAAAACTTGACATTTAAAGGCATCACACCACGAATCTGAGGTGGTGCCGGTTCCAGGTTGGTCATGCCTATACGGGGTCGTAGATTGTGGGAAGGAGAGTGATTCTGTCCATTTCTTCCTAACTGCCGTAAAAAAAAACGGCCCGGAAGATGCGGCCCGTGCACAAGGCTGGTGCGCTCCAATCGAACTCGCCTCAAAAGTAGCGCCCCCGAACGCTCGATACCGCATCTTCCGGGCCGTTTTTTACGGCAATTAGCAAGAAATGGACGGAATCACTCCCTTTTCCGTAGTCTCCCATCCCGTATACGAATACTCCACCTGAAATTTGCACCACCTCAGATTCGTGGGGTGATGCCTTTAAGTTGAAAGTCGCTATAATCAACATTAACAACAAGATTGCTGTTAAAAAAATAAGCAGTTGCGCACCGCATTGTAACTTTTATAGGGCTATAAATATGAATTCACCTCCTCCGATATCTGCAGCCTTCAGAGTTAGTGCAAATGTCACGAAGCGATTTCCGTTCTTACGTGTAGTTCGACTGTACTGGTCTGGTGAAGAATAGGTTATGTAGTCGTAATGTGGTGAATGATGACCACCTTTCTTGTACGATAGCACCTAAAACAGGGAAATCTATTAGCTCATATTACTAGCTCATGGATGGAAGGCCTGAATTTACGGACCCGAGTCATTTTCCAGGAGACGGAATCTTTCACCGGTGCAAGTAAGAGGGATAACGTTATCTCTACACTAACCTGCCATGGTCCACTGTTCGAGAAGTTGAGCATAGGGATGAGTGCCTGTGTTCTGCGAAACACTCTCGCTACTCCGCTCATGCTTTTGTGCGAAACAGTCGTTTCGTTAGCAATTCTTCTTTGGAAATTCCTGATGTATTCGGCCATGAAGTTTTCATCGTCCTTCTTCTGAAATCCCGTTATCATACCCGGTTGCAGAACAACAAGTTTTAAATTGAACCTTAATTTGTTCTTTCAATCCTGGATTCCCACCCAACTTTCACAGCGATAAGCGCACTGATAAATGCAAGAAAAAGTTTAAAAAAAGGACGCCAAAAACATAGCAAAACTCCAGATACTGCTTATCACACGTACAAAATCGGAATGATCTGTTTGTTCCTCTTTTTGCTGTGTCTCAGAAGATTTTATTGAACCACTGGATCTATTTCCTCCAATTAGAAAGTCAGCAACTCATCTGAATCTAACTTAAAATCCAATCTTTTCCTTGTTACTTGTGGAAACTGGATTTTCGAGTGACTATGCTGACAGATTTCCCT